>NW_015150611.1:81443-89339 GCF_000732505.1 Cyprinodon variegatus
AATGCACTGTTTCTTATTGTTTTTTGGAACTCCTATTGGTTTGTGAGACAAACCTGAAAGCTAAACAACGCTTCCAATCCACCTGGTTAACCAAACTGTCATCTCTGCAGACGCCTGAGAATCCAGCCCGGACCTGTTTCCTGAACGCAGTCTTATTTTGTGCAAACATTTAATAAACTCTGTTAAACTTTTCATCTGTCTCCTGGTAGTGTTCTGCATGTGGGTTTGATTCAGAACCAATCATGACAGTAACCTTATAAGCCAGATGGGGAAATGTAACACTAAAGCTGAGGATTCATGGGAAACTGCCAGGTTAACAAAAGACAAAAAAAAAGACAAAGGAAACCCCCACCATGGACTGTTCTCCCTGCTGCCCTCTGGAAAGAAACTTATGGCTCTCAAAATGGTATCTGTGCCCTATTTGTTGGTACTCGCCGATACCAATAGCACCATTTTAGGGCAGTATCTGGGCCCCGTCCGATACTGGTATCGGTATCGGTGCAACACAAATTCTAAATAATACCTCAATTACTTCACCCAAAATCATCCACAAACAATATGTATTTTTTGTCGACTAGGGCAATGGTTTTCAGACTCAGCCCTGGGGACCCACTGTACTCAAGGTTTTAGGTATTTCCCCGTGTCCACTAAGGTTTTTATTTGTTTATTTATGTCTTAATCAAGGTCAATTGGGTGGGTGGGGCGGCCCTCTATTGGCCAGCTGCCACTGGTTGAATTGTTCCTTCATAGTGTCTTCAGATGCTATGTGTTGTGAATTGATGCTATTTAAATAAACTGAATTTAAATGAATTGAAATTGAACTTTTATGAGTTATCATTTTTGAACTACATGTGAATTTTAGATATCACCTTAAGACTACAATTCTGGATTTCATTGTCCACAATAAAGTTGTATTTCCAATTTTAAAAATACTCTTGTCATGGACTGCACCAATGTTATTGAATATAAAAGCTTTAAAAATAAAACCAAATTTGATGTTGCACAATTTACAAGTAATTTGATCCCCCCAGTTTCGATCAAGAGACTGATCGGAACAAAAAAAGGTCTGCTACTAGATGACTTTAAAGAGCAGTCAACCTTTAGGGGTAATACGTTTTTCTCACGTGTTACTGTTTAAGGAAGCAGATTAAGAAAATACTACCTTACCAACAGTTATCACATGCCTGATGGTGATATCAGGTAAGGGTTGGTTTATCAGAAGCACAATAAAGAAGAACTTTGTGTTTATACTACTGTTATTGAGGAAGCACAGTGGGAAAATGCTCTATATGACTCATCTCTTTATTCATTGTAAGTTCAGGTAAAGACATGAGGAAAATACGCTTTCGGTCTCTTCTGAGGACTAATCACCCTTTACAAAATAAACCTTTTTAGAAATTTTCCCTTTAACATGTTCAAATACTTTATAATATTAATAATAACTGAACTGTATTAATCTCACATTGGAGAAATTCACCTCTGCATTTAACCAATTCCCTTGAGGAGCATTGGGCTGCCACTGTGCGGCTCCCGGGGAGCAGTGTGGGGTCAAGGGTCTTGCTCAGGGACCCAGAGTGGAGGCTGTGGGGATCGAATCGGCTTCTTGAAACCTTCTCAGAGCACAAGCACACTGCTCTGACCACTAAGCACACTCCCCAACTGTTTTATTTTCGCCATTTGCTATTCTAAAATGAAAGCCTATAATTTCCTTTTTGTGCATGCTTATATTAGTTTAAATTCAATGTGTCAAAGTTACTGCATCTGCGACATTGAATTTTCTGAAAGCCTGAGGCTGAGTCAACACTTACTCAAATCATCTTCACAGTTTCACCCCAGTGACCTATTAAATCTGTCCACATTTGCATTTGTTTATTCATGTACATTAAAACAAAGCAGGACAGCAATGCAATGGCTGCAGCAGTAATAAGAGAAATTTGATATTATTCTTGAAAATGCTCTTTGATCTTCAGCAACCAACCACATCAGCTCACCACCGTCAACCGATCTTTTATAAAGAAAAAACACATTCCTGCTAAATTAGCCCTTACAAATAAAGAGGCTGGAAGAGTTGGGCTATAGATTCAATAGCTCACATGGATACAAAATGACCTATTAGTTAATGCAACATTTAATTTCCCTTTGGGATTAATAAAGTATTTTTGAATTGCATTGAATGATCAAGTCATCTGAGTCCAAATCTGGCATAGCAAGCCAAGTGTGCAGATGCTTAGTTGGGTAGCAGGCTTAGTTGTGGATTTGAAAATCTTTTAAGCTGGACTCTGAATGTAGATCGGACTTTGAGGAGGTGCAGTCCGATGCTGTTTGGCTTGCTACAAAGATGGATGAGTGTCTGAGTGAATGTGGGTAAGTGATTCAGGTTATTCAACTGAAGTTCTGCCTAGGCGTCATTAACATAGTGTGTAACTTCAGAAAAGTAATATATTTCAGAATCCCTATAATCTGACATTTGTTTGTTGATGCTAAGAGAACAACTTGAGTTATAAAAAATAAAATCCTCACCATGTTATTGTCAAAAATATTGCTCCTATTTTCCTTTTGATCTTGTCATGCAGAATAATATGCCCTGAAAATAAGATAAATTAAAACTGATTCTGTTGAGAAAATATGAAGGAAATTTGAATATCCCTTAAGGTGGATTTCCTTTTTTCTCAGGATATGAAAATGACATAAAAGACACAGAGGTACAAACAAACATGATATTCTCATATTTCATGACCAAGTATTGAGTTTGCTGTTTTTATCATGAAAAGGTCAAGGCTTAAAATTTTATTGTCTTCACGTGCTTGTAATAACAAAAAAGTTAATGATTGGTCACTGCTAACTCAAAGAATATTTAAGGATGGTCACCACACAACGCACAAGAAGGACATACAGAGACTAAAAACTTTAAATGGAAATGATGATGTTTGTTCAGGCGTTGCTGCTCTGTTCTCTCTACATTGCTCAGCTTCAGGCTTCAACCAACAATGAAATTGTTTCCCATTTAAGGCAAACTGGATCACAGGTAGGAGATACAGGAAATCTATCTGAACCCCAACAACCATTTCCACAGGACATCAATACTGTGCTGAGAGAGATAAGCGCCGCATTGGCTGGACTACAGGTAGAGATGAAGTACCTACAGAGAGATTATGAAGGTGTGTTGAATCACAGCGGTGTAGCTTTTACAATAGTTTATTGGAATAAATGACTACATGTGTACTAATGTGTACTAATATAAATGTAGCATTATTGTTTGTAATTTTTTTTTTGTTACTTCACTAGCTAAAACAAGAGAACTGGAGCTGCAAAAAGATGAACTTGACAAGCTGAAACAACTGTACCAAGGTAATTATATAACAGCTGCTATTATTAATGCTGTTGTCAAAAAATTATATTTTACATAGATCTAAGTTTAAAGGAGTAGTACACTAATAAAATGGTTTAGATAAAACATCTGCAGGGACAACTGCAGAATTATGAATAATTTTAACAATTGATTGTGAAAATCCAAAATCCATGTTTGCATGATGACATATCATCACCGTTTTATTCACACAAAATAGTGATGCTAAAATACTTGTAATTTTGCTGCCATGTTTTCAGCTCAAGCAGGAGATCTGAACAGGGTTGAAGATCAAGTGGAGGTTCTGAAGAGAGAAGGAGAAGGTTAAAAGTCCTATAATATTCTCACATCCGTGTATTATTGGGATTTATTATAGATGCTATAATTTCCAAGCTTCACATTTCCCCATGGTCAAAGTTCTTAACATGTCAACAACTAATACACTGTAAAATATAGAGGTCAGAATGGAAAGATCACTATGACATCAATAATTTCTAAGAGTCTGTGACTTAATTCTTTTTGCAAAAGAGTTCTGGATGTTTTTAATATTTTCCCATTAATGTTGCCATTAGCTAATGTATACACAAATGTATGTCTGCCAAGAGTATTTGTTTAAAAAAAAAAAGGCATGTGATGTGAATTGGCGCTATTTGATAAAACTGAATGGAACAATTGTGTTGATATGCTAGTATTAGCATAGAAATAACATTGTTGTGTCAACTGTCATGGTTGGTTGGTGACAGAGTTGACGTGAGTTAGGGGTGGTGACAGCTGGGGAACGCTCGACCTGATCTATTCTATAGCTAAAGTCTTCCGGGCCCCTTATTTTCAAAGGTCCATCAAAGGACTCAGCTGTCAAAATCAAGACACTTCATGACGCCTCAGCTATGGAAGCGAATCGTTTTCATATTTTAAATGAAAAAGCATTTCCAGAAATGCTGTTTCATTTTAAAAATGTGGCTGCATTATTTGACTCATAAATGAAATTAGTAATCAGTCATCCTTTTTGCATTTGCATTTTCTTCTTCAAGACTGCTAATCTTTTTACTTAATTAAAATGAAAAAGAAAAAGACATTTGAGATTTATTTTTCAAAATGCAGCAGAGTGACATCAGCAGCCGCTCTTCCTGAGGTCCTTGCTGACCGGGCTACCCATCTTGTTCGGTAGGGGGCACTGTGCACATCTGCATTGCATTACATTGTAAGCATGCCGGCGGGAAATGTTGAATTGTTGAATTGGTTGAATTGCCTGGTCTGACTATCGCGACATACTGAACGACCACAATGACCAGTGGCAGAGCTAATAAGGAAGGCAGCTGCTGTTTTAGAGCAAGTGCCTGCTTCTAATGGACGTGTGGCAACGCCGACTGCTCCTGAGTTTCCCGCCGGCACGCTTACAATGTAATGGAATGCAGAGGTGCACAGTGCCCCCTACCGAACAAGATGGGTAGCTCGGTCAGCAAGGACCTGAGGAAGAGCGGCTGCTGACGTCACTCTGCTGCGCCAGCTGCTCAGAATGCTTTTTTGTTTTTGAGTAATGGACAGTACTTTGCAGGCAGACCACGAAAACAAAAAGCAATGTCTGCTTTGTTTTCTCTTTGATTATGGCATAAAATGTGCAGTCTTAAAGAAGAAAATGCAAATATGATGATTGATTACTAGTTTAATTTATGAGTCAAATAATGCAGCCACATTCTTAAAATGAAAAGGCATTTCTGGAAATGCTTTTTCATTTTCAAATTTTACATTTCAAATTGAATTTTGGTATGTATGTGCTGGGGTACATTTTGAAAAATAAATCTCAAATGTCTTTTTCTTTTTTATTTTAATTAAGTAAAAGGATGAGCAGTCTTGAAGAAGAAAATACAAATGCAAACAGGATGATTGATTATTAATTTAATTTATGAGTCAAACAATGCAGCCACATTCTTAAAATGAAGCATTTCCAGAAATGCTTTTTCATTTGAAATATTGAAACGATAAAGAGTTTTCTAATGATACTGCCAACTATTACCAAAAACAAAACCTTTTTTTTCATTACTTTGTTCACCTAACCTGGAGCTTTCGTTGGTGTTTATGTTAAGCTGGATGCCCCTGCCTTCTGAGTATCTACAACATCCATCTTAATATAACGCTTCAGTTGTTTGCTAGGTTGACATTGACGCGCTCGACATTACATCCACTAAACAGTGCGGGAAATTCAAAACACGAATAAATTAAGAAAAATAGGCTACAGGCTTATTGAAGCATCTGGTTGTACTACTTAGGTGTCAGTCTGTTCACCAAACAATGTTTAAGTTGGGAAGTTTCAATAAAAAGGCTATTTTAAAGATATATTTCATTCAGAACTTACATTAAGCCTCTTTATGTTATAGTTTCATTGATTTTTGTGAAACATGCTTAAAACAAAAGCTCCACAGCTCGAGTTCTTTTCTCCTTTGAAATAAGGTCAATAGGAGATTGAAATAAAAGCTAGTTTTTGAAAGTAATGTACCTTATTTGTTGTCCTTTCATATAAGATTAAACGAAAAAAAGTTTAATCAGATTTGGAATGAAAACATCTGAGATTATATTTATAAGCCATAACAATCAGCATAATTTCAATAGAATTCTATAAGACGAATAAATATCATGCTTTGATAATGACTGTTTTATTTTTTATGACTTCAGCTCAGACAGAAGAACTGATCAGTGTTAAAACCAGAGCAAATGTCACTGAAAACCAGGTGGAGGCTCTGAAGAAAGAAGGAGAAGGTTGGTGAATTCAGATATAAATTCCCCATGATAACAATCACATCTACTGTATCTATCGAAAACATTATCTAAACTAGATTATTTATTCCTGTTATAAAAATATAGAGAATTTATTTTAGATGAAGTGGAGTTTTCCTGTTTATACAAAACAAACAGTAATTAAAATCAAGCAGGATCCTAATACCTATTTTCTGTCTTGCAGTGAAACGAGTGGCTTTCTCAGCTTCTTTGTTTGACTCTGGTTCAGGAACTTTTGGTCCATTTAACACAAACACTCCTCTGGTCTTCAGGCATGTTGTTGCAAATATCGGAAATGCCTACAACCCAAACACAGGTACATTAGTTTATTTTGATGATGATGATGATGATGATGATGATGATGATGATGATGATGATGATGATGATGATGATGATGATGATGATGATGATGATGATATATTCCAGGGTTGTTCACAGCGCCAGTGAGAGGAACCTACCACTTTTGAGGCTGGTCAAGAATGGAGAACATATTTTCATGGCTTCTGAGCATCAGACTAATGGTTTGAACAATGGCTCTAATGGAGTGTCATTGCTGTTAGAGGTTGGAGATGTTGTGTTTTTGCGTCAGAATTCAAATTCGAGAATTTTTGATAACCAAAATCACCACACAACCTTCAGTGGTCATCTGCTTTTCACCATGTGAGAACCTAATAGCCTTGATTTTCTACAGCATTTAACATATTAACTGAGCTAGATTTACTGTTTAGATTTCTCTTTAGTTTAGTTGACATTAAAATGATAATTAGACCAAAGTAATCTTTATTAAATGTTATGGTTTGACTTTTTGTCAAAACTGCTTTGTGTATAATAGGCTTTATCACTGTAGATCTTAAAGTCTCGTCTTTAAAACTATTTTAATTTAATTTCTTTTAAAATTATGTAAAGGTAAAATTTTGATTTCTGTTTTCTCGTGCTTTTGTCATTTTTATACAGATTATTTTTGGCTGCTCTATACATTACTTTATGAGTTATTTGATTTGATGTGATTTATCACGTGACTTCCCTATTTTGTGCACTACATTGTTTACATCTGTCGTTTAAAAATGTTCTCCTTTAATAAAGTTTTGTATATTGCTCGATTACCCGATACTTCACACTGTATTATTTCTATTTTGAAAGCAGAACAGGTAATGTTCATTATTCCTGAATTTAAAATCTTAGAAGTCTTAGAACATGTGTTTTTATCTTTCCTTATTTTGAAGCACAATTAGATTGAATTCTAATTGAAAAGGTAGCAGTAACTTGCCCTGTTCAAACTAATAATGTTAAACAACCAATGCAAATTTGCAAAATGGTTGTTTTTTCTACGTTGATAATGATGTTTGTAACAGAAACTCAAGCAATTCTGTATGAAATATGAGGATGCATTTCATTTTCTATATTCTGTTTAATCTGTTTATCTGTTTAAAGAGTAATGAATATAATGTTAACAATTATCAGCAGTCTAAGACCTGGTAGAAGAGAACATTTCAGACTTCGGCAACTGGATTCTAAAATTGTGGAGGAAACCAGGAAAATAGCACATCTGAGAATCTATGGAGAGAGTGTTTGGAAATTTATGTCAAACGTATAAAATCAGGTAGAACATCAATCTATATCTCAACAACACACCATATCTCTCTCGTACTAGGTTGTGCATTTACCATCTTTTTTCCAACTGTTTGTAAGGAATGATTTGGACAATTGTACTTGTGAATAACACACAAAAGATCAATTAAATACACATATTTGATCTTCATTTTGAATAACATGCTTTT
>NW_015150611.1:91203-91635 GCF_000732505.1 Cyprinodon variegatus
ATATTTGAAAGTAATGTGGCGGACCACTAGGGGGCTTCAATCTCACTGGATCAAATCAAATGTATAATATAACTGTGGTGGCTTCCTGGATAGATTTTCAAATACTGTAAATAGTTTTGAAGACCCTGTTTTCTATCTTCCATACACCTGAGAGGTACTAGGAAGGTATTGAGCATCTAGATACCTTATCTTATATTCTACAGCTTGGGTATTGAACGTTTTTTCTATAGTAATCTGTAAAGACTATGCATTATTAATGCATAGTCTTGACAGATAACTATAGAAAAACGTTCAATACCTAAGCTGTAGAATATAAGATAAGGTATCTAGATGCTCAATACCTTCCTAGTACCTCTCAGGTGTATGGAAGATAGAAAACAGGGTCTTCAAAACTATTTACAGTATTTGAAAATCTATCCAGGAAGCCACCAC
>NW_015150611.1:96572-115110 GCF_000732505.1 Cyprinodon variegatus
CATGATTACATGTAGTTGCTGCAGCAGACAAAAGTATTTATATATAAATGATCATAAAATTGTATATTTAATGTTCCCTTGTTTTATTATGTTTGTGTACTCAATGATTATAGAATACTGCCATTATTTAATAGGTCATAATAACATTCTGAAAACCACTAGGATAATGCTACAGCGGTATGGATCAACGCCAGAAGTTTCCACTAGAGGGCAGTGTTGGTCTAGGATTCAAGCAGAGCGCTTGTGCACATGTACAAAATGAAGTTGAAGTATTATTTATCAATAGTAATACCAATAATACTGTGTTATTTTTAAATGTATAGTAACTAGATAAAACACATATAAATTATCACAAAAATATGAATAGATTGATTACTGATATTTCATAATTACAAGGTTACAGCTTCAATTAACATTGGAACAAGTATCTTAAGTGTTAACTGATTAAACAATGATTTTCTCAATATGTTTGAAAACATCTGGACCAGTTTGTCAGAAATAAATGTGATTATACATTTAAAGATAAAATGGTTACAGCAGAATTATAATGTAATGTTTTTTATGAAACATTGCACTTCTACAGTGATCGATCAGATGAGTCGCATTCAAAGTGAGTTGGAAGGATGTTCCCTTTAAGGGGAAGGCATTAAACAGGGGAAGTGAAGCCAGTCGCAACTGCTTCATTGTTTCACCCCCCTCTCACTATCAAAACACTCTTAGTTCACTATGGGTGATTCCGCTTCTTCAGAGTGAAATTGAACGTTAATTGTCAGAAAATCTCCCCGAACATCGTTTCCTCCGCCATGCTTCAGCTGAACGACACCATGGACCCGGAGAGCCCGGGTGCTGCGGTTCTCCTCCCCGCAGAGGCAGAGGAGGGGGTGGAGGTTGCTTTCACGCCTCCGGAGGCCCACGGACGGAGCTTCGGACACGCAGCCTCCGTGGCCTGCTGCCCCCCCTTACAGACGCTCACGCCTTTCCATGTCCACAACCCCACCATGCAAGCTAAAGTCAAGGACTACTTCGTGTTCAGGGTGAGCGGCATAGATTCCTTATTAAATTAGCCGTATTGTATCGTAAAGCGGCGCAGGAATAAAGCAAACAGAGAGATGCAGCTTTCTCTGAGGTGATGCTGATGGTGGATGTGATGCTGATCTCAGCCAGGTACCATCGAGCAGGCGGTGAATGACATCCGGACTGTGGCGCTCCCATCAGAGGACGGGGAGGTGCTGAGCGTCTGGCTGCTGGTGGAGTGAGTATCCATCTGCCTGGGCCTGTCTCATTATAATCAGCTCCTATTAGCACTGGAGTTGCAGATTAATCAGCAGTTCCCCCACGTCACAGCTCATGGTCTGATCCTTATGTGCAAAAGAAATTAAAATGTTGTCTGTTCTACAGAGTAGACCATTGGAACAATGAGAAGGAGAGGCTTGTTCTGATCACTGACAGGTGAGTAAATACATTTTTTAAACTGAGATAGAGCAACACCATCCAGAATGTAGTGTATGACTGGAAGTACTTTTGAACAGGGGGTGCTGTGAAAATAATTTAGTTTTTTTTTTTTAAACCAAAGACCTGTGATCCTAAAGGCCTATTTAAAATACAATTTAGTCTGAAAAACTCACATGAAGAGAAAAGACAATTAGGAGAAATTTATTGATACAATTACTTTAGTCTTTGGCGCTCAGACCTCGGCAGAAAACATAGTGGTTAATTTTGATAGATATGCATGAACAGGAGCAAAGAATAGGGCTGTTTCCCCCCAGGCCTGAAACAGGTGGTGGAGTGGAGATAGATGAAGTTGGTTCAGTCCATAGACTGCTGGTTAGCGAGACGGTATGCTGAGCTTATGGGGAGATCCAGAGGACTGCGTGAGTTGATACTAGAGCTTCATTCAGGGACCTGGAAGATGGAAGTCCAGTTTGGATAACACAGATTGAGAGAACCTGTCCATGATGAGCAAGCATGAAGGGACAGTGGAGAGGAAAAACTCCCCGTTGGGAAGAAACCTCTGGCAGAACCAGGCTCAACATGGCAGTCTTCTGCCGGACTGGTGAGACTGAAATGAGACAAGGAGAATTGACACTCTGATGAAGCTTTAGCTACGATGGTGAAGGAGGGGATGGAGGTGGGTTAAAACGGTGTCATCTGGATGAAGTCACAGCGCTTCCGCCGCCTGCGCACAGGAGCAGACGGCGTATCGGAGGCCTTAAGATGAACTTTGGATGCTGATTGGCTTTTGTGGAAGTGTGGTTCAAAGCTGATTGGCTGTCGCAGGTGGATGAAGGAAAGCAATGAGTTTCTTCAGTTGAACTTCCGCCTAGGCTCCATTGAAAATAAATGAGTAAATAGATTGAGATTCACTCCTTTATTGTCATATACATTTCAGTGCACACAACCAGGGTCTGTAACACACAGACATCATCAGTTCTCAGGTGAATATGTGTGCTATTAGTTAATTTCACAATAATACTATAACAATGTAGATTTGGTCAGCTAGCATGAACCTGAGTCACTGTGTTTATGTCACACTTAGCTCTTAAATCCTTTTATACAAACCACAAGTAAATAATTATATTATTATACTATTTAAACCTTATTGAAAAGATATATTGAACAGTTGCTATGACAATGTAAGTCCAAATACACGTAATAATAATAATAAAAAAATCTAAATCATTTCCCAAAACGATAAGAAATGTATCAGTTCTGCAAAGTATTTTTAATACACTCTTTTAAATCTCCCTCTCGCTACTAGCACCCCTACTTCCCATGGCCAAGCCCTGACGTTGTAGGGCAGGCATCCCCAAAGTCGGTCCTCGAGCTCCGATGTCCTGCAGGTTTTAGAGGTTTCCCTGCTTTAGCACAGCTGATTATGATGATTGCAGATGAGCAAAAGCCTGTTAATGAGCTTTCAATTAAAATCAGCTGTGCTGGAGCAAAGAAACCTCTAAAACCTGCAGGACAGCGGCCCTCGAGGACCGACTTTGGGGATGCCTGTTTTAGGGTGTTGATACGGAAAATTTTCTGTTTGCAGGTCTTTGCTGGTGTGCAAGTATGACTTCATTAATCTGCTGTGTCAGCAAGTGGTCAGGATATCTCTGAACGCCGTAGACACCATCTCTGTGGGTGAATTTGAATTCCCACCAAAATCTCTCAACAAGTAGGTCATTTTTATTCATCTTTACAGCATGACATTATTTACTGTACATAGAATTAGATGAGTCGCTCACTCCCAACAACATATTTTGTCTTCTGAAATTATTATTACTCATTACAGTACACTGACCTGTCAACATGTTGGAGGAAAGACAAAAATGAGCCTGAGATGTTAGTTTTAGGATCTGTTTAGATCTGGGATTTCTGCTCTGGTTGTTTCTGCTACAAGTTGGCAGCATTAAACATGAGCTGTGAAACATAATGTTAGAAATGTGTGATGATGTATTAGATTTCTTTTATTAGCCACACATTTAAATACCGTAAAAGTATACAGTAGCCATGCCATGTCAGGCACTAGGTCCTAGATAATCTATGTGTTAAGCCTTCTAGTAACACTCAGTGACATCTGTGTTTTCCAAGCAGAAGTATGCAATCTGATAACATCAACAGTTTTGGTAATCTTTTATCTTATAGTGTTGTGGCTCAGATTATCTCAAGCATTAAATGCTTTTAGAAAATAATGTGTATTTGTAGAGAAAGGGGAAACGGAACATGTAGATGCTGCAATTTTTAGTAAGAAATGAATGTTGATCTTGTTTTGTAGAAGAGAGGGCTATGGGATTCGTGTTCAGTGGGACAAACGTCCTCGGGCTTCGTTCTTAAACCGCTGGAACCCGTGGTCCACAGACATGCCCTACTCCACCTTCACAGAGCACCCCATGGCCCACGCTGATGAGAAAGTGGCTTCCCTCTGCCAGGTATAATCCATTTCACCAAGTTGGATGACAAATGTTTTTCTAATGAGCACATCCCCTTTTTCACTTTAGTAAACATGTCAGCACAGGAAGCCTGAAATGTAATCTAACACACCATGCAGTCATCAGAATCTAGCAATTGTTTGAGGCAGAAGGAGCAGCAACAGCAGCTCCATGGTCACACAGTGGTAGGAGTGATTCTCCTTAACAATGGGCTAATTCATACAATCTTAATCTGCATAAACAGCTCAACTCAAAGTTGTTTTTCTTTTATTACTGGGAAGCAAGCAGTGCTTCTTAGGGGGATTTTCTGCATCTATAATCGTATTTGCAATAAATGGAGCTCATATGGCCATTAGGATTTAATAAAAGTTATTAACCTTTCCTGTATTTAAAATTTTATAAGGATATATACTGTAGCGTATATAGAAAAGTTTACATTTGGTGATGTTCCTGTTTTAATGCTTTGTGTCCCTTCCTAAGTTGGACAACTTCAAAACCCAGCTGGTACAGGCAGTGAAGAAGGCCCATAAGGAGCACCCCATCCCCGGACGGGCTAACGGCGTGCTGATCTTGGAAAGACCCCTCCTCATCGAGACCTATCTGGGTATTATGTCTTTCATCAACAACGAGGCGAAGCTTGGCTATTCCATGACGCGAGGCAAAATAGGCTTCTAGAAAATTTCCAGGGAGGAGCCTGTGTATGTATCTTGATTACCTTGTACTGTCTGAGGGAAGCTCCAGTACAATGTGCAGCTTGACTGTGAGTGTGTGTTTGTGTTTGAGTCGAGCCCATGACATGTCCAAACGTCCATTAATTTGGTTTGAAGACAAGTGGTCGACCTGCAGAAGGTAAAACACAGGAAGCTCTGCAACGATTCCTGTTTTCTGCTTCCCATCAGAAACCTGCACACGTCTTTTGCATATCCACCTTCTACAGCATATGCTTTAAATAACATAACTTAGAAAACTACTACGCTCCCTTTACATTTAGTCAACTCCAAGCTTACACAATATTTTGATTTTGATTGATTGCATTTAGATAAGAGATTAGATTTGTTTAAACCTTAAGCAACAGCAGGAAGCCATGTTAAACAAAATGTTTCAGTTGGTTTATTACATAGTTGAAACTGAATGGTTTTGTTATTGCATTATTATAAATAAGAGGAATTTAACCCTAATGTCACATGTTTACATAGAGAAGACTAAAAATGGAATTAACAACAAATGCACAGTAGAAATGACATATTTGGCCTTGTAACACATGTGTAACCTTATTGTAATTTATTGTATTTATTTTTCGGAGTAGGAGGAAGCGATTTGTAACCAGGTCTATGCAGGAGTTTTGATCTTATTTCTTTATATTTTGCTTCCAGTAAGCCATATTACCTCCTAAAGGATGTTTTAGCAATAGGTCTGAAGGACTTTATGGATGAGTTGCAGTTTTTGGCCAATTTAGTATTGATATGATTAATTCTTCTTGATTAAAAAGGAATTTGTATCCATCTTTACACAACGAACTATTTAGCTATTTGCTTTTTGTGATGAAAGACAATTTGTCAACTTATGCTTTTGATTCAGGTATTAAAAAAGGCCAAAGAAAACCTTTTAGTTTATAATGTTAATCCTACAGTTATTATCAAAGACAGTTTGCCATAATTTAGAATAGTGTGCTTGAATGAGAAGAACAAATAAAAAACTGGAGAGAAAAAAGAAATGTCAGCCTTTAAAGCAAACTGATTAATCCTGTTAAAAATAAATATGCCTTTC
This sequence comes from Cyprinodon variegatus, assembly GCF_000732505.1. Taxonomy (NCBI): domain Eukaryota; kingdom Metazoa; phylum Chordata; class Actinopteri; order Cyprinodontiformes; family Cyprinodontidae; genus Cyprinodon; species Cyprinodon variegatus. The sequence goes on from NW_015150611.1 coordinate 102,257, forward strand.
ACAATGAAAAAGGTATTTAATACATGAAAATGTTTCCCATTATTTTAGATGAATTTTCTTCAATTATTGTATTTCAATCATTTACCTTTTTCTTTTCAAACCAATTGGAAATTAAATCAAAATGACCAAAACCTGGTGTCATTGTGTTAGGCAGAGTAGTTTAAATAATTGTTAACATCTAGCATAATTCAAAGGATCCGCCTCACAAAATGATCCTGCAGGAAATGGCTACTACTAGACAGAAGAAAACAGAGACCACAAACGTCGTGGTCCCACTTTTTTAAAGAAAACGTGGTTTACTGGAAGCAATTTGCTGGAAAAGGCTGGCATTTAATTGGTGATAATGTGTTTGAGTGACATCTTTTCCACATGACCACTATATTTTGTTTAAAAAAATCAATTATCTGTAGATTGCATAAAAAATAAGATTTGTATCTAAAACTAATTTAAGATTAGTTGATAAAACTTGAAGGTGGTTTGACAGTGAAACAAATCTGCATTTGTTGTGGGGCAATAGAAAAACTTCACATGGTCAGATGTATGTTGTTTCAGAGTGATTGGCACTAAAGAACGCTCAGGGACAAAAAGAAATCAGTTGCCCTCCACAAGGTCCTAAATACCTAGATTTGTACTTTGTATTCCCAGATAAATAAATGTTCCAGGGAGTATATATATTATAATGTTCTCACTTAATTAGTCATAGAAATAATCCAGACTTTATTCCAAATGAGAATTCCTCAGATGTGCCTGGATGAATGAGGATCCATGTTCGCCTTCATCCAAATCTTTTTTAGTTAATGTGGCCATTTTGAGCAAAGCTAAACAGGTGTCTCACAGCACAGTCTTTTGTCCTTGTGCATGGTTGTTGCACGCCGAGTTTGCACGACTAACCTTTGTTTGCTAAACAGTACCATATGTGTAGTTGTAAATAAATATTTATCAGCATTTTTTTATTAAAATTAATGTATGTAAGTGAATACAACATAATGTCTTATGAATGCGAGTTGAAGCAGTGTTTTGTTTTTAAAAAACTATTGTCTTAATTAAAATGTTTTGAGGTTCTGATCAATGTTTCCAGCTCAGCATCAAAAGTGGAAGAAAAAAAAATAAAGCCCTTCCTGTTTTTGTAAGGAGAGCTTCTTTTGTTCCTCATTGGTGTTTGAAGACGTGGTTTGTCTTCTTTTTATCCCTTCATAGTTTTTATAGTATTGAACAGCATAGTATAGTAATAATTAATAAACAATAGAGCAGATTGAAATGATTTAAAAAAATGCTTTATTGAGTTAACTACAAACTTTCAGAGAAACTTCAGGACACAAATGCTTTAAGGCTAAAACTCAACCGATTTTTCACAGTGCTGAAAAGCTAATGCTTCAGGAGTGTTTTCAGTGGTCTTCAAGTACATAACTAGAGCTGTACTAACTATCACGAGTTTAACTTTTCTTCCTGCTCAGTGTCCATATAGCACAAACAAAGCTGCTCTTTCCCAAGCAGGATCACAGAGTCTCCATTGCAGTGCCACTTTAGGGACTGGACTTGGAAATCACCTGTAAAAAAAAAAAAAGAAAAAGAAGGGGCAAACTGATCACTAAATACGTACATTGTATGATGTTTGAGGAGAAATTAAATTATCTCAGTGGAGGGCAGAATAAAGACATGAGACATCAAAGAGATAAGACCAAAGAATATTGTATTTGCAGAGTTATTATTGCATGCATGCCACCACAGCATCTAGAGGAAGTGGTGTAACCTACATGCAATATGCTAATAATAGCACAAAGCTAAAACCAATAACTTTTTATGCCTTAACAGATAAACTGATATTTCTAATTGTAAGTGGTGAAGCATGATACCTTCAACAGGAACTTGGACAGAAACACAGCCTCCAGGGGACCATAGATAAAGTTTGCTGTTTCCGGTACACAGGGCCAGTCGAGGGCGACAGGGGTCCCACAGAAAACAGCGTACAGATAATGTGTGCTCCAGCACAGCCTCCAGGCTCATCTTCTGCATGTCCCACACCCAAATAGCAGTGGGCATGTTGTCTGCAGATACAGAAATGCTTATAAAACCTCACAGCCACTCTGTCTGTATCTGTTTTAAAATATCATAAGGATGAAAAACTGGTAAATACCAAAGGTTACAGGACTGATAAATGTAGAAGCTCTAAATGGATTTAACAGTTTACTGGGGTCACCATTATGTAAAAAAAGCATCAATACCTACCATTTTTGGTGGCAAGATAGCGACTGTCTGAGCTGAACGCCAGAACAGACACACCTATTTTGGGATTGGCTCTGTCTGGGTCTGGCTTGACAGCAGGAATTTGGACAGGCAGAGAGCAGATCTCATCTGGATGAGGCAAAAACATACTTTGTAAACAGACTTTAGGGGGAAACCAACCCAAGCAGGATTCTTGATTGCAACCTTAAATATTTTCCTTTAAACCAATTCCTTGACTTACATTTGCTCTGAGTGCTGAAAAGTGTGGAGTCCATTGTTACATTGTGTAGCGAGAACTCATCGCGGACCTCAGCTGGCCTTTTCTCCACTTCCTTGTACACAGTCTAAGGAGACAGGATGTAAAAATATGTTTCAATATACAAAAAGGAGTAAGATACATTCTAGGTTCATCATGAGAACTGAAATATACTCACCGCTTTTGTATTTTCAATGACTGCTGGGTGTTCAAACTGCACAATTTTCTTCCAGGTGATATGATTGAGGATGCGCACCTGACAAATAAAAATAGAGTCTCTCAAAATCTACAGATATGGAAATTGGTGCACATAAAAAATCAAAGACTTCCTAAAAAAAAATTGTCTATACTTTCTCATCATAACTGCCAATGGCCAAGAACTGGCTGCTGGGGCTCCAGGACACGGACTTCACACCCAGGGACCACTCATAGGCACTGTAGGTCGACAGCAATCGGCCATCCAAGGAATATAGCAAGACCTTATACTGCAGAAAAGAAACATGTTTATTAAATATAGTTACTTCAAAAAGTACCTCTTTCTACAGATAAGGCTTAAGGTCACATTTGAAGTATTTTTTTACTCTTTTAGGGCTAAAACAATTAGATTAATAGGGTTTAATGTATTATTGAAATAATTGTTAATTAAGTGATCAAATAATCTTTAACTGAAATATAGAGAACTGTTATTAAACCTCAATTTCACAGAAAATACATACATTTCACATTTAAGATTAACAAAAAATATTTGAATTAATCAGTTAGCTAAAAAAATATATATATATATTTAAATTGATTAGACAATCATTTGTTGCAACCTTAGCCTGTTTCAACATTTGCAAAGAAAGAAATGGCTGCACATTAAACCTCCTGACGTATCAGTTGATTCCTTAACATTTGAGAATATTTAAAAATGAAAATCGATGTTTAGTGAGTCATCACACAGTGAATTGTACTGGCCACGGATTTTAATAACATACTTACAGCATCACCACTATAGCTGCCATTGACTGATACATTTGAGTATTTGATCAAATATCAATTTTTAAATAAACATAGTAATTAATTTTCTACAATAAAAGCTGCTAACATCTCAAACACACTATTATGTTCCTTTTCAACAAATAAGGTGCCCACAGTATTGACCAAGCTGAAAACAGGCTGAATAAGGTCTGCAAGTCAACTTGCTGATGTGTGTTAAGGTTCTTGTTTCAATAAATGTTTGTTCGACACAAATGTAGACAGAGAAGTGGGCATTCAGCAGATTAACAAAACATTTAGCTAAGTTTTCACTGTTGAAATAGACCGAATGAAGTAGAGATGCAGCGATCCTGTTTTCACCAATCCGATGCCGATACCTGAGCTGAGCCTATCGACCGATATCTGATACCGATCTCATTCAACTGTGGAACAAATGAACCATCTTATATATCTTGCCATATGATGGAAGGCTTTAGCCCTGACATAAACAAAGTATAAAAAGGTAACAATATAACACATATAAAAATAAACTATATATTATTTATTAGCAAATAAGCAGCAAAAATAAAGAAATAACAGTTCCATGTAAAGTACACTGGATTTGATATCCGATATCAAATCAAAGATATCCGATCCAGTTAATTAGTTAAAATTGGAACAGATATGTAAACCAGGTATCAGAGCATCTCTAGAAGGAAGCAATGCTTATATTCATCTATCATTACAGTCACTATGTTTCAGTTGCTATATATTCACTCAACAAAGGAAAATGCAGACCTCTAGACAGCTGTCCCACACTGCCAGCACACAGCCATTAGGAGACCACTCCAATCCAGCAAGGTCTTGTGTTTCTGTCTCAAAATGCTGTAAAATAAGTGGAAAATAAATGACATGTTTAATGGATGTGAATTTTGATGTGTCCCTCTATATACCATATAACATTGTCTGTCCAGAAATAAGTCATTTATTGTTTTCAATATTAAACAGCTTAATAATTATACAGTTAGGGTAAAAAATATTCATGTTTGGCACATTAAGGAAATAGTTATTTACCAAAAAGATTTTTCTGATTTTAAGTAAAATGGACATTTTAAAGTAGCCAACTAAGAGTCCAAACCTGATGTGATAGATGATCTGTGGTAGAAGCTAAAGATTAGCACTAGGAGCTAATTAACAAAGAAATGCTAGAAGAGCATTGGAAGCATCCAAAAAGCTGGTCAAAAAATATTAGAAAGATTTAAGTACTGTCATGCAAATAAAATCCCACTGTTTTTTAATAAGACTTTAAGTAATTGTTGCCAACCTTTTTATATAGGTTTATAGGAAAAAAAATAACAATTATACTCCTTTCACATTGTTTTACCATCTTTTGCCTGTTTACACTTGGTGGGACTTTCAATGAATTTTAACTCTGATGACTAAATCTAGGTGTAGTTGCTGGTTCTGGCCATTTTCTCAAGCACAGTTGTAAAGTGTACATTATGCAAGAGTGGAGCAAGTTTCTACTCATTAAAGCAGGGGACACAACTTCATGGTTGGGGTAGATGGAAACATTTACACAAACAAATGCACAGACATTTAGACTCACCAGCTCAAATGAATACTTTATTTATCAAGACTTTTCTTTTATAATAAAAACTATAATATTCAACTGTTAAATAATAGTATACATTCGATTTTAAAAAGAAAGTAAATAGTCCAGCTTGAGAGGAAGCCAAAATATTGTGTGGTATAAAACAAAAAATACAAATGTGTTTTGTAAGTTTTGAGGATCAGCTATCATTGTAATTTAGCCTAAGAATATAAATTCTTGGTTCTGTATAAATCTATTAAATCCAATCACTAAAAGCTACAGTATATAAAGAAGCTGTGTCCTACTTACCCTGAGTAAATGCCAGTCATCACATACAAATATGCTTATACAATCTTTACAATCACGGCGTTCAGCTAAGGCCATGTAGGATCCATCTGTGCTGAAGTCAATACCTGTAGATTTGAAAACAACAAGGACAGATAGGCTCAAATAGGGTTTATTGTCTTAAATCTATAGAGGAAAGCCTAGTCCAAGTCTTAATTAAATATTCAACATTTGCTGAAGTCATTAAACACTTAAAAGACTTCTTTGGGATGACAAAAGTCTCTCTTTTCAAGTGGTTCTCAGTTAAGGCGCTGCTAGACAAGATGCTGGAGCCTTTCTGTTTAAACTGTTTCCAACTAAATTATTGATAAATTTATATTGTTTTGTTCCAGTGGAGATTATATCTTTCCCTTCACAGCAGCTCATATCCAAGAGTGTTTCTGTTTTGTTCCTGTCTACCAACCTTAGCAGGTCAAGACCAAGTTTGATTCTATAACTCTCTTTGCTGCCTGTGGAGCTGCTGTGTTTCACAGCCAGAGGCACACCCCAAGCTGCAATGCACAGGTCACAAAGTGAAAACATTACCAGCATAGCTGTCCTGCCTGGAAATAAAATTATTTTTAAACCTTAATGTGGTGAAAAAGTGCATGAGGAGGGAGAGGGGGCCTTGGAATGTTCTGATTTAAAGCCAACCCCCCCCAAAAATGTTTGTGCTGAAGATGTTAGAAAGACCATTCACTAACACAGCTACAGTTTACTAGTTTTGTTCCATCGTACTGCAGCTTACAGAAAAAAAAAACACAGTACCGGTACATCTAATTATACAAATGCTTAATATTTTCAAATATCATAGCTAAAACAACATTATTTGAAGTTAAGACAGTGCTAAAGTATTTTTTCTCAATTTAATTAAAACAGGTAATATGACAATGGTTTTAACTTATTTTATATATAACTTAATGGAATTCTGTGTTATGCAATGTAATTATTTGATTCCTTGGCACCGTCAAGTCTGTGGCATGCAACTCCTGTGGCTGAATCGTTTATATGACAGTGCTGGAGATAAACGGATTGTAAAGGGGCATAGTGTTGCATGTGGAAAATGAGTAGAGACCAGGACAATCATATATCCAGTAGTTGCTGACAGGCCCGTTATGAAAAGCATGCCCCATTTACTGAAGAGGGTGCACAGCTGTCACCAGTGACGGCCTCACTTTGGCTACATCCTGGGTTTTACCACAAGGTAAAGAGCAGAAAGTGATTAATGAGGTATGTCAAGGCACTCAGCTGACCCTGTCCTCAGGTACTCTAGTAGTACATACTGTAAACATTCATAATACCACTCCTATACTCACCCTTCTGACATGCTTTGGGATACTTGATGTAAGACACAGCTTTCGTGCAGAGGGACCAGACGGTAATTCTCAGCTGCCATGGCAACAATGACAAAAAAAGAAAGAATTGATTTTTAGTAAAAAAGGGAAAATAAGGGTATGAAGTTTTCCAAACCAGCTTTGCTAAATGTGTAAACCTCAACTGTTCCCTAAACCTAATCACTGGTTCTACTAATTAGGGCTGAAATTATTGATCATGATTGATTGAAATAATCATCAACTAATTTAGTAATAGATTAATCATTAACTGGAGTAAAGAGACTCTAAACCATACCTTAAGCTGACATAGTGACCCACTAAGGGCAGTAATTATACCAACATTGTAAATTTTACATTTAAGATAAAAAAATACATATATTTTATCATCCATCAATATGCCCTTTCCAGATCTCTTTAACTGGGAAAGTTTTTGTTTCACCTGACTTGAATTTTGTAAAAAATCTTGAACCATTTGCTAGGCGATTATTAATCAGATAGAAAAATTATCCAAATAACCGATTAGCAAAATGATCAGTTGCAGCCCTAACACCAACCACAGTTCCCACCAAACAAGCAATTAGTAGTTTACATTACTATCAGGGATTTCTTTTCGTCTCTTTTTGTAGAAATGTTTATATTCTGCAACATTGGAGTTCTCTGGAGTATAAACTGCCTTTTTTTAAGGTCGTGGCACACCATATTGATCAGGTATTTTCTGACTCTGAGCCATTCCTAAAATGACTTCCTGAAGTGATCAGAATCCTTGTCCTCTAACTCACTTAAGGAAAATGAAAAAATGTTAATGGAATATTCTCTCACAGGATTTTTGTTATATTGCAGATTTCATGGCTCTATAAATTACAGCTCAGTATCTGGGTCCTCTTACAACAAAGCAGCCCCATATCAAAACCACCTCTACGTTTGACTCTTGGTAGGATATTCCTGTTTCAACATGTGCTAGTTTTCACCAGATGTAATGAGGCAAACACTTTCTAAAAGAATAAACCACTTTTGACTCAGAAGTCCAAGAATATTTCCTTATATTGGACAAAACTAGAAGCCTAAAGTACCATACTGCTTGGGTTTATATTAAGAAATACTGGTATGCCAGACATTCAAAGGACGGTTTGTCACTGTTCCACATTTTTTCTATTTGTGGTTAAGGAAGTTCCCCTAGACTTAGGGTTGGCTTTGTAGCCCTGTCTAAGTTATTTCTCACACTTTCACGCACATTTATATAATATCAAGTTGTTTCTCATTTAAATTATTTACCCAAATTCATGTTGAGCTAAATTACTTGAGCGTACAGGTATGGCATATTTGAGGCCTGAGTGAAACTAACTGACCATAAACAATGAGGTTAATATAAATATTATGCAATGCCTTTTCAGGATGGAATCAGTTGGATTAAACTTTCAAAGATAATCTGTTGAACAACAAAAAAAAAGACAAAAACCCTGACTAAGTGAATGGTATGTGATCTACCTTAGCATTAATTTCACAGCAATAGAAGCCCACAAATATTTTCATTGTCTAGTAGTGAGCGAGGATAAAACAATATCTCAACACATAACAAGAAAGTGGCTCAGCCTGTTCTCTCTGTTCCACGGTTTAATGTTAGACACGTCCGCTACAAGTGTGACAAATTAACAGTTGTGTAGCTGGCGAGTGGTGTGCAGAAGGACAAACCTAAAGCAGCAGCAAAGACAAACTACGTGACCACAAGTCGGCACGACAAAGAAACCATGTGTTAATGGTCAGTTTTGACAACAGTCACTCATATACCCACCGATCTCAATTTAGCAAGCTCCACAAAAAGGGGGGGGGGGGGTTCTCATTAGTTGAATTAGCTGTATAAAAGCAGGGATATTTATACTATTATATACTATAATTATAATTTAAACCAGATGAGCTTATAGGAAAGTGGTGCATAATTGATAGTGTTTTATTAGAGTAGCTGCAAACACCCCCATCTTATTCCACATGGTTTTAGCACAGCTGCTATGTCTTCCCACCATTTCTATGGACTCGAAACAAAAGATGACGCACAAAATAATAATAATAATAAAGGTGTAGCTTTTGTATGCAAATAGCATAAACATTTTTTGACTGATATAATCAAATAAAACATTTAAGGTAAAATTATTGATGGTACTCAAACAATTCTATTTACATTAAAAAGCCACATATGTATTCAGATAGACTTTTGGCTAATGTTTATGGCTATATAAAAATAGTATGACACATGCTACAAATGAATGAATATGTTTGTCATTATTTCTTTGGTAATGTACATCTATTTAAATAGTATGTAAGAAGTATCAGAAATAAATATTTTGCATTACATATTTAGCTTTATAACCTAAACAATTTCCATTCTATTCTGCAAACTACAAATTAAATAATAAAGAGCTTAGGGATAAAACTAATTCAATCAAGAGTCTTTTTCATTTAATTAATTCAAAAATATTCCCGCTTTAAATGCAGTCATTTTTAGAATCTGCATGGCTGGACTAGTGGAAGTGAATACCATTTTATCATAGTATTTAGTCAGACATTTGAACAGGGGTAAACCTGTCACCAAAACGAACTGAAGTGTTGACCTTACTGTTTAGTCAGCCAGTTTGGTCACCCAGCTGTGCAGACCCTGCAATAACATCTCACTGCAGACTTTCTGGACTTCCCCTCAGTTAAGCTGCCATAACAACCAGAGTCAACAGTGCTCAAACACCCACATGCTTACTCTTAAATGCTCTGAGCCCACCACATATGTGATGCAGTTATCAGGACCAGAAAAGCGTGTAACTCTAAACTGGAAAGGAAAAACGTGTGTGTGAGCGAAATACTTGGGAGAAGCTTTGCCCCGTGGGGTGGAATGCAATTAGAAACTGGGGTTAAAAGGAAGTATTCGCAACAATCCAGAGGAAGAGCTTTAAAATAGGTAGATGTGATTCAAGAAGTGTCAGTGGTCTAGTTGTTACCCTGATCTAAGGACAGAGGATTAATAAACAGATAATTTAGTAAGAATATACTGTTAGAGCGGAAACCGTGCAATAAATCTATCATCCATTTTTACTGCATGACTGTGTGATGGCTGGAGAATGAGAAAGTGCATCTGATGCTGTATAACCCTATCTGTCAACAGAGGATTAGGCAGAGGACATTCCACATAAAAAAATATATATCTCAAACCAGTATAGCTCATATCTCCTGTTACCATCTTATGATTTTACCAAGGAACAAGCGCCTCTCATAGCCTACAAAGGGTATGGGTGCCTTATTGTCACGCATTGCTGTGCATCAGCTGCCTACATTTACAGTATACAGTAGCAGTATTGCCAACAATGTTACATGTTAGAAACGCTTTAGCTGGACATTCAAAAAGCGCCCCAGCTAATCTGATCTCAGCAATGTTAAAAATCCTAAAAGAAGATACCCTGCTGCCTGTCCTTGGCTCCATTCTCTACCCTCTTTTTTATCACCCATTCATTTGTAAAGAATTATTAACAGGAATGTTTAAAGAGTATTAAGTTGGGTACTCAGTGATTGAAACTTGAACTTACAGGAAATGACAAAAAAAAAGCCTCAATAGACAAATGTTAGGACTTTCTTAAGCAGAGCAGCTTTCTAGTAAAACTTTAAGGGGAGCTGACCTGTGCCTTTCAGAGATGAGATTCAGTTGTGTAAGGGTAAAAGAGATCAGCTTATTAATAAAGAATACAGAGGATTTTGGTTTGGGTAAAAATCGAGTAATTAAGGCAGTCAACTAAGCAGATTTACCAGCACATAGACGGACAAACACTTACACAAAGGCATGATGCAGACCACAGGCAGCTGTCACTAAACAAGTTAATATAGCAGGCTGTTTATGAGTGGAGCTGAAATTTAAGCTCGACACGGACACCAGTCTGGCACTGTGTTAATGAAATCCTGAGTCGGGGTGAAGGTAAGTTCAGTGGGCTGCTTGGCAAAGTCAGAATAATTGTCTGTTTTCCCCCTTTCTTTGTATTGGTTTTGCAACCTTCTTTATAACTATATTTCCCAGTTTGTACCTGTTCATTGAGCGTTCTCACCACAACAATGACGACAGTAAGCTTGGTAAAGAACTCATGCAGTAAAGCTCAGGTCAATAACCTAATTAAGTTTCTCTAATTGTCCAGATCAAAGTATAGAGATTTTGATCACATTTAGTCGATATATATATATTTTTAATACTGTCCAGAGTATGGATGAATTGGGAGATAGATGGGTCAATGAATAGATTAAACTGTTTTAGACTGGGATAGAAACAAAATTAAAGAAATTCAGATAGTTTTTCTGTATTTATTTTTACCCCACAAATTTTCTAAAGCTGTAAATTACTTTATAATAATCCATCCTTTTCCCGGACCGCATAAAAAACATGAGTGCAGTAATTAAGATTTTAAGCCTTCCAAAGTCTATAATAAGTGATGCAGTTGACCAACAATTAGGGCTGGGCGATATAGAAAAAAAGCTTATCGATTAAAAAAAAATGCATATTGATCGATATCGATAATTATTGAAAAGATTTGAAAACATATTTTATGTGCAGCTCTGCCTGGACTTTTTATAATATTGCTAAATGATTTAATTTTTAATAAAGAATACAAACACAGATTAATTAATTAATAAATTAAATCTTTATTTAACCAACTTTTTTAACCATAACAGAACTGTTTTAAAGAAAAATAACTTAAGAGACCTGAGTTATGTTATTAAATACTGACAAAGAATAAACTAAAGTGACCAGAAAAGTGACCAAAATAAATATAACAAATAAATGTGCTCTGTGTTGTGGTTTGAGAGGGCGGCGCTTTGTGACGGCGTGCCTGGGTCCGCGATTGTGATTGGTTGGGAGGAAGCAGTGACTAGCATGAACCTACATGCTAGGCTACAATGAGAAGGAAGGAAAACGGCGTTTCTTTTTTATCGAACTTTTATCGACTCTCTTTTTTTCTATTGCGCCACACGTCTATCGATCGATATATATTGTTATTGAATTATCGCCCAGCCCTGCCAACAATTAAGATCAGCCAATTTATTAAATGACAAGTAACAGTAAAGTCTAATAGGTACAAGAGCAATGAGCAGATGTTTTTCCCCTCTGTTCATTGAGTACAAAAAAACCTAAAACACAGACTTTCTCAGCATCCGTGTGTGTGATGCAGTTTGATCTAACTTTAGTAAAAACATGCATTTGAATAAATGGAAATGACCCTTTAATTAATTTCCTTTTTACGGGATATAAACTATCCATACATCCATTTTCCATCATGCTTATCCCAAGCGGGGTTACTGGTGCTTATCCCCAGCTGTCTACAGGCGAGAGGCGGCGTACACCCTGGACAGGTCGTCAGTCCATCGCAGGGCAACACAGAGACAAACAGGACAAACAACCATTCAGGGGATATAACCTACAACCTCAAAAATGTTTTTTTTGGATTAGTGCTGGTTGCATCGATTTCTTAAATACACCTTACACAAACAAGTTTCTATACATGCAAGAAAATTCAAATCAAAAGGTCAAACTTAGGAAAACAATAAGAAATGGATAAAGTACCAATAAGGGTGCATCACTGATTAAAAAATATCATTACGTTAAGCAAATCTCCAATCAGACCTCTCCAAACATAACATTTGCTTTTTCTTAGAGAGAACATCTATCCATCATTCTTTTTTTTTCTTGGAAGATTGGAACAGACATAAAGCAGTCATTACGCAGACCGTTGCACTCCCTGCACCCTTCTCCAGACCAGACGGACTTCGTAGTTGCACCACAGCACCTGTCAACTAAGTCCTGGAGTCAGGTTCAGCATGACAGACGTGGCCTCCCATGGTGCCCCATCATATTCTGCATGCCCTGAGCATAGCTGCTATGTCTTCTCACCCTTTACTATGGACTCAATATAAAAGACGACGAACAGAAAATAACTAAACTAGTCTTTATTAGTCTGGGCGTCTTTTTGCTTATAGAAAAAAGGCAATAAGCATCTGTTTATGGAGCTGTTTTGAGCATCTGAGGAAACCATAAAAGAGCATCAAATAACCTCCACACATCAGAAAGAAAAAAAAAATCGTTAATTGGGAGTCAAAATCTAAGTCCTTTAGAACTTTTGGGTTCACTTTGTCTGAAATTTGCTAAATG
>NW_015150611.1:115312-145225 GCF_000732505.1 Cyprinodon variegatus
GCTTGCATGTCAAGTTAGCATGTTCAGAAAAACAATGTGTGACACAGAAGAGAGGAAATGCACAACACCAGATTAAGAAGACTAATATTAAAGATTGCAAAAACATTCACAAATCCAGCAACTTTATATATAAAAAAAAAAATACATCTACAACTGACACCATTGTTTTTCAATAGTTCATAATTATCATTTTGTTCCATTTTTGTCTATTCATGATATAAAGTTGGTCCACACCCATAAGGCAATTTTTATGTGTATGATCCCATAGTTTGGTTTATTTTGTCTTGGTTAAAGCTTATTGACTGTATGCAGGGTTAAAGCTGAGCTAATTCCTGACATCACTACTTGAATGATTCACCTGATCTTAAAAGTCCTCTATATACAAAAGTATACAGATGTATCTTGGGTTCAGTTTTATCTTTGCACCATTATAATAAATGATGATCAAACCCATAAGCATCATCTTAACTCTTTGGAGTAGGTGAGCCAGGAAGAGGTGAGCCTAATCTAAAAAATTTAAAATGAAAAATTAATGTCACCAGACATTTGATAGATTTAAAGTAGTGCAGACTGAGCTGCTTAGAGAACTTTGTCGCTGTGTTTAAAGAGTGTTGTTTTCAGGAGAGGGAAGAATAGTTGGGTTGTCTACTCATCAGCCAATGCACCTGTCTTTTACCATTACCAGTGAAGGCACCATCAAACCATGGTTAGAGTTTGCTCAAATCGTATAAATGTTAATTTTTTTTGTGTATTATATAATTTTGGCTTTATTGAACAATTTAAATACTGTTTAATGGGGCCTAGTCATACACTATGCCTATAAAATGCAGTAAACCACAAAAACTAGAATTATTCTCAGTTAAAAAGAAAATAAACACCGATTGTTCATCGCAATATTTTACCTAGTCCTTTTTAGCCTAAAATAAATTTTTGAACCAGGTGTGATAAGTAGAAATAAACATTGTTGTTATTCGTCATAATCTGTCTATAGTACTCACACATCCATCAACTCGACAGCAAAATCTGAAAGCTTCAGCAGCTTTACCTCCCGTTTTAATAAATAATATGTTCATCCTGTATTCTGAATGCTACTCGTCTCTTATCCCTTTTGACATTAAATATATTTTTGCACATTTTCACACTTGATCCTAAAATTTTCTCTTTTCATACCTTCACTGGGACGTTCTTGGATCAATTACTTCACTTGGTCTTGGTATGATAAATATACAAAACGCTAATATTTACTAACAAATGCAGCCAAAACAAGTATTTAAAAATGTATGTAAGCTACTTGTGCAGAAATGAGTGAAATAATAGTATGGAAATTGGCACCTTTAATACCCCCTGTGCTATAATTTAGATGTTTTATATAATCTCTCTTATGTTTAATACCTTCTCTGAATGGATTTATCCAGTTTTATAAAACTTTATACATTCAAGTTTTTGAGAAAGTTAAACTGAGATAAAGAAAATATGACTTCACGGTATGCTTACACTGATAAATAGTTATGGAAAAAAATGTTTTTCATTATTTGCTAAGAGGTCAATATTTAAGAATTCATATAAAGAAAGTAACCTGATTACTTTAAACCCCATCAGGCAACAGACTAATGTGTCTACCCAGCTAGCTAAATCTATTCAAATCCTTTCTTCAAACATAAACAAACATTCATGTGTTTGTTTCATCTGTTTTTACTAGCAGTTTAAATTTAATCAAAGAATTTGCTTACTAGGATCATAACAGAGCACACATACATTTCACCCATGTGTTTGAGGTACATCAGACTCATGTATGACAGGACGCTAACAGGAGGGAAGGAATGAAATCAGGCTGAATACATGCAGCAGGTGGGGGTCAGGGGGGTGTAGAGGCAGTCAAGGAAAGCTCTGGTGTCTGTCTATTTTCAGGTCTCCCCTTCCACACAAGCCAGCAACAGTTGAAACCAAACAAGCGCACACATAAAAACATTTCCATTAGATGCATGGACACATGAACCAACTACCTTCACACTTACATGGAACTCGGTGGTGTTGAGAATGTGACGTCCGTCTGGACTCCAGCGTGAGGAGACTAGTCCGATTGAGCCCTCATCAATCTTACAGTGCCAGTCTGGCTGTTCGAGAGACCACACCTGAAGAGGAATCCGGAGCGAGGAAGACAATGATAGAAGAATAGCCATTAGCAGCTGTTGATGACTTTCTAACATACGCCTCGGTAATTTCTAAAACTTGATTCAAAGTTGGGAAGACGCATAGGAGATCAGAAATCATGAAAGACTGGCACTGGATACCCTTTCATAGGTAAGATGCTTGAATTGGATTCAATGTTGGACTAAATTGGATTAAATGTATTTATTCCAGTGTTTATTGTTTCAGGGCATGGGGGGTTCAATAAAAATGTCTATAAACATTTCTTTTATTTCAGATAGGGTTAGGGTTAACATTTTACTACAAGTAAATTGCTGTAACAATTATACATTTCAAAAGTAGTTGTTAAACTTCAATTCCCTTTAAGTTTTTATTTACTTAATAATAGAAAGGAACAAACTGCTAAAGTGCTCTTTATTAAGATTTCTCCTAAAGGAACAAAATCATAAATCTGGAAAAAGTTTGCAAATAATTCTAAATATGTAGTTCTCTCTATAATCTATATCAAATAAAAAAATAATTATACATGTGTGCCTGCAATGTCCAGTTGAAAAAAAACATGGACCTGCTGAAAAACAGCATTCACATTTAATAAGGCCCACAAGTGTGCATCTTTTCCTGTTTTTTTAAAACTTTGAATAAAGAAATGAAAAAAAAAAAAAAACGTTTCAAATTTTGAATAAACAGTAAAACAGAAAACAAAAATATCATTAAAATTCATCTGAACAAAAGAAAATCGTTCACAATTTTAAAGAAAAATTAAAGAAAAGTTTTGCTATGTAAAAAGTGTATTGATAGAGGTGATGTCAGTTGTATCATACTGTCATCATTACAATTAATAATAATAATAATAATACATTTTATTTAACAGCGCCTTTCTTGACACTCAAGGTCACTTTACAAATAATACAAAAAATAAATAAAAAGAGATGAAAATACAAAAATTCTGAACAATGATCCTTTATATATTTATTCGAGAGCTTTTTAGAAAAACAAATCTGAACAAAATGTCTATATCAATTTGTAACATTTCTAAAATGCAGCTAAAAGGAGGCCTCGATTAGTGGTTCCCATATTTTCATCTTCTGACCCTCAAAAAAATGGGTAAGATTGCTTATGACCGAACTCAACTATTGCTTCACTATAAATTTAATCAACTAAAAACAGGTGGGATGACAAAAAAAAACAACACTATTATCATCAATTAATTTGCTTGTATCCATTTGCTCATAGTGTTTTTGTCTGTTATACAGCATAAATATGTTTTATTATAATTAGGTTTTTGTTGAGTTAGATGTCAGATCTCAGGAAACCAAATTTGTTGATTCTCAACCTCTAGTAGGTCCCTACCAAACCTTTGTGAATCACTTACTACACTTTTCCCCCTAAAATCCAGATTAAGTTTAATAACTTTATCTCTTACCTGAACCAGACCCCTTTTGTACATAGCACATAAGATGAACAGAGAGTCAGAGGACCACTCCATGTGGGATACTTGATCCAGACAGGTGTAGAGCTGCAAAATTTGCAAAGTGCTGATGTCTCTCACAACTAGCCTGTATTGGACACAGGTAGCCTGTGAAGAAAAACAAATTCAAAACATTGCAGAAAATTGCACTAATACAATAGTACCAGAGGAGCAATCAGTTAATCAGAGGTCAGAATCAGATGTTCCTGTTATCTGCAAATCAAACAGAAAGTATATCTAACTACATTTCTAGATTATCTATATAGAAGATTGGCATCAACCTGAAAAATCATACTTAAGATATATATTTATAGCATATAATTTACTATATTTTTTTTCTAGTATGAATATAGTTTAACATGAGAGGATAACTGTAATCTGCTCCCTTACCAAATATTTTCCATCAGGTGAAACTTTGCAAAGCTGGTTGGACTGCTTAAAAACCTCTGAGAAATTCATTTTACAACCACAGTTATTCCTGTAAAGAGAAAACACGTGAGTTGAATTCAATATTTAAAAAAATGTACAAAAAACTCTTTACTTCATGTAAACAAAGGTTCTATTGTAGTTCTCTATCTGTGCCGCATGATGGCGCCAGACGCCCAACAAAATGTTTCCGTTCAACCCATTTAGAAACTACAAACAAAAAGTTTTTATAGCAATTTTTTTAAAAATAGAACCAAATTTAACTGGAAGCTACGCCCATAAACTAAAATAAAACAGTATCCAAACATAAATCCTGAGTGCAAAGACTAAAACAGAATATGATATTACTTTGGCATGCTGATAATACAAAAAATAAACACGTTATAAATTATTTCCCCCCCCATTTAGTAACACTTTTGTTTGTTTACTAACCGCACCTAGACACGAACTGCAAATATAAACTATTAGGGTTTATTTTAAATTATATGTAAATGAGCTCGTTCCCTGCTAGCATGTAGCACTACTGAGCGGTTAAGCAAACCTTCTCAAATATTCAGATCCGTAAACAAAACCTACTCCAGACACCGATGGCCTTAGTTCCTTCAACAGGTTGTAAGATGCACAACGTTCCATAAACAATCCAAAGAACCTTGTTCTCCGTTTGTTTGAAAGCATAAGAACCGCATACTGTTAATCCAACTGTTGATGGATTTGTTTCTATGAGAGTAAAACGACACACCGGTGCTGGCCAATCAACGCGCGCCTACACTTCCGCGTTCTGGGAAATGTAGTTCTATTACATTTTCTTTATGTGCCAGTGTCTAAGTCCGTTTTTGTCAACATAGAACAGGAATAAGTACGGAATGTTTAGTTTACTCTGTCTGGGACATTATTGTAGAATAATTGAGACAAATAATAATAGTTTTAATTTTTGTTCCAGATGGAAATTATTGTAATTAGGCTTTATTTAGGTTTGTGTCGTTATAAACTGCTTGATTAATGCAATATAGTATTTTATTGACTATTTGATGACATGTTTATTTTTCAAAAATGGCGTTGAATTGTATTCCCTTTGCTAATATCTATTTTTTTTTTTTTCTTGGAAACTGAAGATTTCTTTTTCCCGCTTGAGTGAGGCCAAACCGCGCTACCGCATCTCCCTCTGCGCAAAAAAAAAAAAAAAAAAAAAGACGCTTGGCTTCTGTCTCTTCGGTCTCGATCAGTAAAGCCATCACTTCTCTGAAGAGGATGCAAATCAGTTTTCCTCCTGACTCCTGGTTCATATTGTTTCCCTGAAAAGTCAATGGCGCTCTCCGGCTCTTATCAGAGCTAAATTCGGTCGATATATGTTTGGTTTATTTGCTTTTTCCATATTTCCATTTTTTATGGAGGGTCACTCTCTTGGCATGTTCGATAAACAGACAGGTTCTGGATGCAACATCATTCCTGGTTCTTCGGATTGGAGTAAGACTAACTTTAAGGTAGGCCCTTATTTCTCCATATCTCAGCATTAGATCATTTAAACATACTTCTAAAAAGATGGTTAATATTATGTTGAAATTGAATTATAGTTCTGTGTGCCATTTATAGTGTGTTTCGACGTTTATTAGGTTTTATTGTGTTATTAATACTAATGTAGGCTATGTTATTCTATTTCGTTAATCATTTTAAAAGCGATATATTATAAAGCATAAAAACATTTGCACTGATTAAAGTAGTTTATATGGTCTCGTTTTGTTAACTTTTAGTCGTTATAGAAAAATAGAAAACAAACTCTGAGTATAGACACTTTTAATAATATTAAGACCAAGTTGAGTTTACACATAGCTTTATAAATAAAAGATATAGCATTTAACGGGCAAATGTGATTAAAAAAATTAAACATCAAACGCACTCAGATTGCTCACCGAGATGAAAAGCACATTTAAGTCTCCTGTGAGATAATTCACGCGGGCTCAATAGGATGGAGACTAAAACAATTTTTAAATTTAATTTATGCTCATTTGAGACTGATTTTTTTTTTTTTTTTTTTTTTTTTTTTTTTTAATGGCCCTTGGGAAGTTAGTGTGCGTGTATAGAGTGTTTGTTGTCATGGGTGCTGTAACCGTGGAGTGAAGACGCAGAAACAGGTAAAGAAAAACTGCGGAAAACAAAGCAGCACTTGAAAAAAAGAAAATTTTATAGCTATAAACATTTTTTAATACTGGACTAACTGGAGACGTCTTTTGGTTAATGTTTCCTACCCACTTAAATGAAAATATATATATATATTTCTAATTATTTTTGTAAACAATACGATAGCGCACTGGGTATGTTCTTTCCTATTCTTTCCCATCACCTGGCTGCGCGCTTGTGTTTGTTCCAGAGGCGCCAGATGCGCGCAGGGCCAGCGGCGCTCTACAGCCACAGAGCTGCCGCAGTTTATGTGACTGTCTCAGACCTTGCAACTGTTTCTTTGAAAGATCATGCAAAAGAAACAAGTCTAGCTCAGCAGATGTTGACAGAGTTGCATATCTTAAATCGATCAGGTGAGGAGCAAAGGAAACACGCCACTGTCCTGTACAAATAGTCCTAGAATGGCTTTTAGAAATTCGCAGAAATTGCTGAATCAATAGCAACCCTGACTTATTTACCCTTTCTCTCAGTGCGTAATTTCAAAATCCTGCACTTTTCCGCTTTATTTAATTTTATTATTTTGTTTTATTTATTATTTTTTTGTTTCCGCAGTGCAATGCATGATGGAGATATAGGGAAATCTATATCATAATAAACTTTTTCCATGTCTGGATATCGACCTGCGATCATTTTCTGCATTTTCAAACTAAAGATTTAGGTGAAATTCAAGACATTAAACCTTCTGCAACTGCGATAAACCTTCTACTTGTTTGCATCTTTATCAAAAACAATGTTCACTAGTCCTGAAATGACAGGCAAAAATAGTTCTGAAGATCAAGGCATAGCTTGTTTTTTTTTAGATCTTTCCAGGACAACCTCAGAGCTTTGGTTAGGCTGCGCTCATGGTTTTCCATTGAGAGAATGTGATGTTGTCGTTATATTAAAAGAAGACGGGTATTCGGAGGGCGATGAGGAGATGCTTCCCCTCGGAATGGGGAGGCGATGAATGAGGCAAGTCTGGACTCGCTCAGGCCCCCTGGTACCCTGTGGCACCTCGCTGGGACTATGAGTGCAATCACACCTGAATGAAGGCGTGCTGCTTGCATGCTTCTTTGTGTGTCTCACCCTTCCTGGTAACTCGTTTCCAAACTTTCTATTCGTTATGAACCCTCAACATCACTTAAAAAAAATCAGTAAATATGTTTTATATGAACTCAGTGTTTTAAGAGGCCTCCTGAGCACTGGGGGGGAAAGGTAGTCATAATTTGCTTCCAAAATAAATGTGCTTTTGCTTATTTACATGTCCTATTAATGGCGTAGTCTAGTCAAGAGGACTAACATATTAAAGGACATAAAGAAAAACTCCATATGGATGTTTAACAAAATGGCTTCTGGTTTATTTTTTTCAGGAGACTTGATCCATTTTTAGAATCTAAACTAGGCCTACTTAAATGGGTCTTAGTTTAAGTCAATTGTTCGATAAATGCTGAAGACACATGGACATTCTGTAATTGATATTCATTCCACTTTTCCTCTCAGTAAAACAATAATAATAGTAATGAAATTTGAATTTTAAATCAATAAAAAAAAAACATAATTCTAGGTGTTCAGATAAAAGGAGAGCAAAGAACTTGCACTTTTAACAGTGTAAACCTCTGAGAAAGTGTCTGATCATCCAAACCTAAAAATCCAATATATTATAATATATTATAATATCATATCATATTTGATAATATAATATAAAGATTTATAATATAATATAATATTTACACCTTGGCGACAGCAAATAGTAGCATAAATAGTTTGATACTAATATATTTATATGCTGTTAATGATTTGATATGACAAAAATATGCAAAATTGTACACAGTACTATGCAGTCTGTCTTTGTAAATATATCACAAAAGCATTTCAAAGCACAAATGAGTTCTTTGTCATTACTATTATTTATTGGTTTTGACTTCATTGATTTCACGGTGGGGAAATGTACTTAATTAGGTTGCAAAAGAGTTCGCAAGCTTAGTTAGCATAGTTTAGTTGGTCTTGATGTCATTTCTAAACACAAGTTCAGACTGCAGAGTTGAATAGGTAAGTCTACATTTGTCAGTTAAATGACATGCTGCTGTTATTTTGCACATCTCTGATGGTGCTGCTGTTTTCAAATATCTATGACTGTAAAAATGTCCATAGCTGTATATTGGTTATTTATTCTCCATATGCACAGTTTTTATATTGTTAAAACACTTGACAGTACATTATTTAATTTGTCTATTTTTTGTAAAAATTCACTATCATGTTATTTTTATACACCTTTCTAAGATCCATATTTGTGTGACCATTTTTCTATTCTATTCTATTCTATTCTATTCTATTCTATTCTATTCTATCCTATTCTATTCTTTTCTATTCTAATAGTATTACCCTTTCCTGGTTTATTAATTCATACTTTAGTTTGTAGAGATAGTATTTGACTTGCTATCTCTTTTAAGAATTTTATGAGGAAGCAAAGATGAATATCTATGAATAATTTATCTTTTGGCCATCTTCCTCACAAAACTCCAAAACAGTTAATTCATTTGTATGAGTATTTGTACTCTTGTATTCACTTTGCAACTCATTTCAAGCTGTGTCATGAGTTCTGCTAGCAGGTCAAGCACCACCAGTATTTGTATCACAGTTTGAGTACCCTTTTACTCTAGTTAAAAATCCCCTCACAAAATTGGTAGGTTTACTCAGTTATTATTTAGTATCTGTAAAGAAAACTTTAACAAAGATCTTTGTGTTTTGCAGAGCAACCTGCCCCTCACCAAACTGTCCATCTTTTAAGATGTCTCAGTCTACTGTTGTTGAGGAAGGAGGCACCTTGGAGCACCTGTGGAGCTCTCTGTAAGTGATAAACCTTTGACTGGCTAAGAATACCAAGGTACTAGATAATTTTTTTGATCTATTGAAAGGTTTTATTTTTCCATTGTTTCTTTTAAAGGAAATTGATTCCATTTGTTTTTGCAGATAAAGATTATACAAAGTCTTTATTTAAAGGTGCTATAGGAAATTCATCAATCTTATAGGTAGACCTGGGAAAAATATGTATTCATAATAATTGAACTTCATTGATCTCACACTGGAGAAATTCACTCTCCGCATTTAGCCCATCCCCTTGGGGAGTAGTGTGCTGCCATTGTCCGGCGCCCGGGGAGCAGTGTGGGGGTTAAGAGTCTTAACCAGAGTCACGGAACCAGAGTGGCAGTCGGTGGGAGTGGGGCTTGAACTCAGAACCTCCAGCACCTAAGCTCTAACCACTAGGCCCTTGGTTCTTTAAATTCTTTTAACTGTAACAGCAAATGTATTTCTGCAAAATCAAAGTGTGTATTTCTGCTGCATATTGCCATTTTACCCATTACCCTTAGACTGGGACCATCATCAAATCTGCAATATGTAAACTGGTTGAACTTGGACTAAATTGTTCCACACTGATTATAAAATTGTAATTTACGCTTTCGAAAAAAACTGAAAATTGCCAGTCATCTTTGTCCAAGCTAAAGTACATTAAAACAGTTTTTCAGAATGTAAGCATTTTGTAATTGTTTCATATCCCTGTTATATTTGTTCTAGAGAGCCAGACAGTACCTACTATGAGCTTCCTACAAACAATCATAGAGGTGATCATCCAGTAGCCTCTACCAGCACTCCAGGGAATCACCGAAACTGTGCAGAGGTCTCCATGGACGTTTATCACATCAGAGATATGAACGACAATGTGATGGTAGGAACAGGAGTTTTTCTTTGGTTTAAAGAGGAATTTTGTGCTTTTTTGTTGGTGGATCATATTTTTATATTAAAATTCATTTTTCTCCTCCATATCCCTTTTCTACAAAAATCCATCTGCTTTTGCTGTTTGTATTTTTTCCTTTTCCCTCCCTTTCAGGGAGAATTCCCCCCAATATAGTTTCCCTCCATTCAGCAGCCCGTTCCCTCTCTGTTTCTATGCTGAGTAACCTGTTGGGACCTTGTGTAAGTGTGTGTGTGTGTGTGTGTTTGTTGGGGAAGGGATCATGAAATCCCATGGAACCCCTTGCTGCTCCACTTTAGAGCCATCTGTTGGATAGTGTTTGTCCATGTGTGGGTGCATTAACAAGCAGGCGTATTAAGTTTGCAGGTGAATACTCTGCAGGTGGTGGCCTCTAAGCCACACATCCATGTGAAAAAAAAAGAAACATTGAGAATTTGTTTTTGAATATAGATAAATGGTGGCAGGACTTATTTTGGCATGGTTCATCTTGTAGCTTATAAATCTGTGTCTCATAATCAGAATTCCAACCACACCTCTGTTTTTTGCCTTTTCAATCTTGAATATAGCTCTCATATGTCTTAAAGTGGGCAAGCCTTGACCTGCCTGGCTGGTTAATGAATAGTCATGACATGAAAAAAAAAGAGGTGGGGCGAGAATATGTTGTGAGATTGTTGTTAGATGCATAGCAAGTAAAAAAAAGGCAGAATTATGAGAGGGAAGTGGAGGAGGAAGAGGCAGGGCGTCTTCGGTCCTTCATAATGTCTGTTGGCACAGTAAGGTCAACTGGCTGTGCAGAAGTCAGATGTTACCATCACAGCTGACAGCAGAAGCATTGCAGAAACAGCTTTAACCTTTCAGACGCCACAGGATGCTGTGTGACATGGTATGTTCATGCAAGCTTATAATAGTTCACATTGACCGATTTAAAAAAATATTGTTGTGCAGATGTTTGTTTAGCAGTTATTTTTAATGTTCGTAAAGAGTTCTAAATGGCCTCCCTGTATGTATATTTAATAATTGCAAAGAGCATTTAAAATGTGTCTTACTTGGTTTTTATTGCTGTTTGAAATAACAAAAATTTGTATATTACTTAAAATAAGCAATGTTCATATCGCTTCTGCATCATCTTTTAAAGAATTTCTAATTTTGTTTGAAAGACGTATATGGGAGCTGAATGCTTGTTTAATGTTCTTGTGTTTTGCATCAGTTTATAAGGGCCAGACACATTTACAAAAAACATATTCAGAGGTTAGATGAATCTGCATCATGGTAGGCCTGTGGGTTTTTACCTGGACAGAAGAAACAATAGCAGGCTGTAAAATCTACCAGTGTTTTTTTTTCCTGAAATTTTTTTAAAAGTTTTTTTTTAACACATATTTAATTCTTAGATAACATATATGGCAAAATGCTAATCACATTTTCACAAAGAGATGCATCTAAGTATCATTATCTGTATCTTTATGAGATGATTTTATTATATTGTTTTTGTTTGTTATTATCATTACTGTTAATTTTACTGTTTGTTGTGCGGGACTTTTGTGCAGCTAATGTTGCTTTTAAAGTGCTTCATAAATAAGACACTGATATTTAGAGGTGCTAAAGAGGTTGTCCTTGTCACAGTCTGGGTTTTGTTATGTTTTCTTTTGAGTGTTCAGTTTTACTTTGCTCCATGTTTTTTAGTTTTATCGGTTTAATTCCTAGTTTGTTGAGTTTTACTGGTTATATTTCAGTTCTTAGGTTTTTATTTGTTGCCCTTTTGTGTTGGTCTCCTTTTACTTAGCTCCTTTCTAGACTCCTCTCTTCACACCTGCTCCCAATCAGCTCGTTAGTCCTCTCTTTGTTCAGTCTTGCATAAATACTCTCCTTGTGCAGTTCCTCAGTGCTGGTTCCTTGTTTTACCTCGTCTTACTTTGAAACTTTTTTGGAATGTGCAGGATAGTATGAATTATTGAAAGACTGTTTGTAACAGCAGGTATGAAATATATCATTACTGAAAGCACAACAGGCTGAACTTTGAAGAAGATGAGCTACAGCTGCAGATTGCATCCATGCAATTTACCAAATGACATGGATTCATCCAGCCTATCAATGCATGGAGCAGATAATGGTGGAGTGATGGCATAGAGGATACTTTCTTAGCATTATCTTGGCCTTTTAATACCAATTGTACTTTAGGTTTATAAGCTATTTTTTCTCAATGTACATATAATACACATTAATACATATATTTGATTTTGCGATAATCTCTATCCTCAGTTTTAATGTTAAATTTGTGTTTGTGCTGCAAGTTACAAGGTGTTTTTTCCCTCTGCATAATTTCAAATTATACTTCCATTCCTTACAATAACAATATATTGTAAAACAGACTTAAGAATTTATCTTGAATTTTGCCTGAAATTTCCTGCAGGGGGAAACCTTGTTGCACACAACTCTGCATTTGCCTGCCTTTATTCTCACAACTGCATAGTTGGATCTGCAAAGTAAAACATAACCTAGGCTCTTTTCACTTAATTATATTGTCATTTTGTTCATTCATGCATTTAGCTTCTATTTTACAGAGGCATGGCAATGAAACCATTTATGTGAATGTGTAAAGACAATGTGTAAAAAGTGGCCACAGTGTTTTGATCTCATCACAGGGTTTGGCTAAATAAGTGGCTGTAAAAATAGGTGATAGTTATTTTATTCTGGACGTATTGTGTTTTATTAACTCCGATGAACGAAGGTAGATAATCCTCCCCTCTTAGTGTTTTGATCCTTTAAGCTTAACTTTGAGTGACAGCAACCAGGATGGCTGCCCATAGGGGACATCACATGATGCTTAGATGGGAAACGCGTACACACATTTGCTCACACAGTTGCAGCAAAGGTTTAGGCTCTTGTTTTAACTTGTTCTGAATTCAGTTCAGGTATTACCATGGAGTGCACCTGGGAGTACATACATGCATCAGTGTATGTGTGTATGTTTGTGTGTGAGAGTGTGTGAAATATTTTTTTAGCTGTTGACACATACACCTGGACTTCTTTTGTACCCAAAAATCTTCTTTAATAATAGAGTAAGGTGGTAAACAGACATTAGGGGGGCATCACAATCTTTATATCCCATTTATAGGAAGGACAAACATCAGTATAGACACTAATTGTGATTTATTTAAGGTGGATGAGTTAACAAATCTCTATCTCTAGAATAGTTTTCTGTCTTTTAAGAGCCTAAAACTTGCTATGCTTGTTATTACTTTCTAAGCATCTCACTTTATCTGACTGATATGCTTTACATCACATATTTCCCTGAGATGCAATGACTCGCTGTATGGATCCAAGCATCAACCCTTTTTTTAGATGAACATAGTTTGTTTCAAGTTTTAGACGTTAAAGTTGGCTTTTTTTATTTTCCGCCAAACCATAGAATTAAATAAAATGCAAATGTATTTGTGTGATAGTTTCTAAAATCATATTGAAACCATAATTCAGTTTTACAAGGTGATGAAATTTGGAACACTGAGACAAAGTTTAAAAGTAACCTACTGAAAGGGAAATGAGGCTGAAAAGTCCTTTTTATTTTGGAAAGTTTGTCAGCCTTAAGTTACCCTGCTTTGTTTATTCCATGACCTTCAACACATCTATAGATATTTTACATGCTTTAGGTCAATTAAAGTCAAGCTTCGAATCACAATCAGTCAAAGTTTGTCCACAAAAACAAGTTATGACTTCAGCTCCACTTTACTCTTACTGAGGACATTTAAATACAATAAATGAAAAAAACCATTGGAGATTAATTAAAATTGTTTTAGTTTTTCTATGAAAATATGTACATACAGTATTTTTTCAAGAGTCAAATACAAGTTTGAATGTAGGAGAAAGAACTAGTGACATTTCCTCTCTGTCTGCTTAGAAATCAAACCCCCTATTACTGAATAATTAGCGTGTAAGCAGGATGTGACCTCCATAGGGAGGAGGGAAGAAATAAAAACATAAATACAAAAATCACAGATCTGGGTTTTACTAGTTGTTTGTTTTTGGGTTTTTTTTGGATTTGGACATATATTTGCCAGTTGAGATGCAATAGAATAGCATTCTGGGAGAATTCAGAAGAAAAGGGTCACAACATCAAGAATATGTTTTCTTTTCAAACATATGCTTGCCCTTTAGACCTGACCATGATTTATCAAATTATAATCTTGTATTAACTACTTACAGTGGGTTCTAAATTTAATTAAAATTTAACTTTGGACTTTATTTTGGACTTTGATTGGGCGATTCAGAATTAAATACTCTTATTTCAACTATGCATTTAACCTTAATAGTTTTTAAAACACCGTGGTTAACATATTAGTACATGCTAACAGGACGTCCAAACGCTTTGCCACAGGGTCCAAAGATTCAAGTTAAAAGTTATTTTGGTTCACAAAAAGTCAGATAAAAGTAACAAAAGGTGGTAACTCTTGAGAGAATAGGGATATATAAATTATTTTAGATCCTAAACATAAAAGGGAATGCTTAAGTGCACCAAGGTCTACTTTTGAGTAGAAGTTGTTGGACTTTTGGAGTTATTTTTAAAAAACAAAATGCATTTTTCCATTTCATGATTAAATGAAAGAAACTCCTCTTTCATTAAATAGCTTTGCTGGAGGTCCAAAAACACCCCATTCTTTCTTAAAACTAATCCCTGTTACCATTTGCAAATTGGACACTCCTTGTATACACCAATAGGATCCCATTTTATTTAAAAAAATGAAAACAATACCATTTTTTTTTTAATCACAGTCAAGTACTATTGACGTTT
Organism: Cyprinodon variegatus; assembly: GCF_000732505.1. NCBI lineage: Eukaryota > Metazoa > Chordata > Actinopteri > Cyprinodontiformes > Cyprinodontidae > Cyprinodon > Cyprinodon variegatus. Next base: position 130,043 of record NW_015150611.1, read on the forward strand.
AAAAGATATATTGTTCTATAACCTCCTAGTGTTTAACTTTATTTGAAAATTTTTAAGGCAAACCTCATGATTCATAACCACGACTATCCAAAGAGCTTGACAGCATCATCATCAAAGGGATGACAAAATGAAAATAACAAAAGTTCTTACTTAAAAAAGTTTCATATGTTAAATACAGACACTTGCTTATACAATCCATCTGTAATATCACCACATATCAATATTGAGTTGGAAAAATGTTAGTTTTAACTTAAAATGCCTTAAGTATGTTTACAATAAAGCTAGTATATTAGTTATCCTTACTTGGTTTAGTTAGAAAAAAAACATGAATCTGTTGGCAATTACCACAGAGTTAAGCAACAAAAAAAGCAGTTTAACGATGAAGTTTCTCTATACTTTCCTGTTTTTCTAAAGCATATTTTAATTCCATTTATGTTTATTTTGCCATCGTTATGCTTGCAAAGTTGTGCTAACTCTCTGTTTCTGAGAATGCCTGACCTCCTGACCACTTTATCACCTTTTATTGTTTTGTTTTTTTTGGCCTATGTTGACTAACAAGGAAGTCAAATTCCTTGTTGTGCAAACAAACTTGGCCAATAAAGCTGATTCTTACCGTATTTAGAGGGAGATTGATCCACAATGCAAGAAGGTGGGAGTTCTGACCTTTGAACTTTTGTTCTTTGTGCAATTTGCTTTTTCCTCTCTCTCTCTCTCTCTCTCTCTCTCTCTTGCTCTCTCTCTTCCTGCCTGTCATTTTCTCTCTCCTCTCACAGTCTCTATCTTTCTCTCTATGTCAGACCAGACAGTGTTGACTTAGAGTAGGCCTTTACAAGGTGTTTCAGAGCATGTGTGTACATGCGCCCCGGCATTGCCGTCTATGTCCGGGCATGCCATAATTAGAATATCGTACCATTTTTTGGGTTCCCATCCCTCTTTTCCTTCTCTGCTTCTCTCCCCTCATCTCAGTGTATCTTTCCTCTCTCTCCACACCAGTCCTCACCTTTTCTTCCCCCTGTCCTAGCAGTCCATGTGTCTGTGAGTGTGCGGTAGAACATGTCCAATGATGCACACCTTGCTTGTAGTCTGAGGTTATAGGCTATGCTCTTCCACTCTGCGGCTCTCTGTTGTGTTTGGACTTTTGACTGGCTGAAGATTTAACAAATGAGACCCATGCTCTAGAGGATGTACTACGTGAAAAAGAAGGTAATTTTTTTTTTTCTGGCTGGTAGTTTACACTTGAAATGCAGTTGCTTGACATGCAGACTATATTGGAGAAAAATAAGATTTCTGTTTACAATCCAGATTTTTTTAGGTGTAATTCAATTATACGTAAATTTTGATCATCAAAAACTATATGTAACATAATGTATTATGAAAAATACTGCTAATGTTCATTATGAAAAGTCGGTTTGTTGCTTTTGAAATTTATGATTTTTTTTTTTATCATCCTTTTAAATGCCTTTATTTCGAAATATTGCAGCATGATATAAAATGCAAATTTCTGTAGAGTTGTGTTTGGGCCTAAAATAAACTCTTAAACTGTGACTTGTACAATACAAACATATGTTTCACATCTTTGTTCTTTATAAACATACTTAAAGAAAAAAAGGGAGATGGCCAAAACTTAAGCAGACCAAATCATGTGTGGATCCATCATGTATCCCTGAGGGAACATTTGGGGTGGTGGATCTATGTAAAACTGCAACTCAATTGTATTCAACTTCAAGTGATTTTTAAATTTCAACAGAAATGCACAGCATTGGATGAGGACACCTACTTACACAGTTACACGTGCAGCATCACTCGCACTGCACACACAGCTCTCCCTGTAACCCGACCTCCTTTAAGCTTCCAAAACCTCTGTCTCTTTCGCACCTCTACCTGTGTCCTCCCTCTGCCTTTCTGCTCCCTCCCTTTTCTACCGATTCATTCTCTTCCCACTTTGTTTCTCCCCCCCAGTCCCAGTACAACTTGCTGAGCAGCAGCATGGAGAGCCTGGGGAGCCGAGCCACGTCCGCTAGCCCCTACAGCTCCGAAAACACGTCTTCATCGGCGGTACCCACCCCCTCGCCTTACTCCCAGCCCAACTCTACCTTTGAAGGCCTGTCCCCTGCCCCAGCAATCCCCTCCAACACCGACTACCCGGGGACGCACACCTTCCAGGTGTCCTTCCAGCAATCCAGCACCGCCAAATCTGCCACATGGACCGTGAGTAGACAACTACACACGTTTGCGGCCTTGACATGCAGCCACTCTGTCTCTGCATGCCGAAGCCTTCTCTCTTTCTGTCTCATCAATATTCACACAGAGACACTCACTCTCACACTCACCCTAGCCAGCACATGTGCAGGCGTGTTGAAGGCAAGCAAAAGCAGGTTCAGTGATTTATCATTTCTCCTATTCAGATTTTCAAAATTTATTTGATGAAGGCAGCAGAGAAATGCTGGTACAAGTGAAATAACTTATGGTATATATGACCGATAAGGAACTTTTTATAGTTTTCAACTTTTTGATTAATGATGCTAAATAATAAGAGTAGTAGGTGATATGGTGGTAGGGCTATCATTCATTATGATCTGTATCATGGAAAACGGTTTAGAATAGATGGAAGCCCGAACACTTTATCTTCACAGCATGGTTTGATCTTGGATCAAACCATGCTGTGAGATCTTGGATCTTGGTCAAGGTAAACCCTTCTATTTATGTAGTGCCTAAAACCCTGAACCCATTTCTGTTGAAGTCCTGATGTAGTTTCCAGGCTAAAAAATATACGTTGCAAATATAAAGCAGACAGCTGTCAAAAAAATCCCACCATAGATAAAAAAAAGCCCCAGAAATTCAGCAGAGAGACTAAAAAATCACATGGAAACAATTATCAGCAGGTAGATTACTGTAAACAGAGATTGTTTTTTAGATTAATTAATAACATAAACTTTGATGCATTTTTTTTTAGCTTTGCAAAATTCAAATATATGCTCAGACAGATGCTTTATTCCTAAAACGGGAAAACTGTAATTCCTTCATTTTCTGTTGAATTCTGAACCACTAACTCTAGTCCTTAGAATAAAGTCAGAATAAAAAATCTAAATCTATTAAAAATCAGAAAATTAGACCTAAAAGAAGCGTAGAAGTCATTATCAGGGAAAAACATTAATGTTTTCACCTTTGCCAGAGTAAGTATCCCATATAGAAACCTAAACAAGGATATTTACATTAGAAGCATTAAGGAGTATAAGGTGATGTGACAGTGGTGAGAGACAGGTGAAATGGGAGCTGCCTAATTTGTCATTAACCAATGAGAAGCCCCCTGGTTGGAAAGGTGTCACCTCAGAATGTCGCACAGTTGACCTCACTGAAACAAGAGAAACAAGAGACAAACTGCTCTTCCCTCATGCTGTGTGTGAGACTGAAGTCCTTGGGGGCTGTGTGTTTGCATGGAGTAACCATGCGTGATGGGCTCCTTCACTCAGTCCTCAGTGATGTAAGAAGATCCCCCTTTGGACATTAGAGCTGTGGTCTTTGACCTGCCGCCTTTCTTTTTCTGTCTTTTCCTTCTTCCCTGTCTAAGCTCACACTCATGGCTGTCACCTCTGGCGCCCAAAGGTTTTCTTTCTATCCTCTGCTGAATTATGTCTAGCATCCCCTTTGTCTCCTTTAAATCTTTACACAACATTACATTCCCATAATTCAAACAAAACAAAAAAAAGAAACTAAAAATGAAGCAAATATTAAAGTGAGTCAATTTGGCCTGCAGATTCCGATTCTGTAGTGATTCTTTCCTTAGACACTTAATAGAGTTAATGAAGAGCTAAACCCCATCTTTAACCTAATAGCTTTCCCATTTCAGTAGTAAAAAGCTTTCCGCTCAAAGATAAATATCACAGAGAATCTGCAGAAACATTTGAAAGGTTATATTATTATAAAGTCATTAAATTAACTAATCAAGTCTGACTTTTAAATTATTTCTTTTGACTAAAGTTGGTGTAGATGCCTAAGATAGATCCGATTTAGAAACCATATTTCTGAGTTCTGCCAACCTGTAATAACAATAGAATTAAACAGGGTTAGTTTCAAGTCAGGAAGTCTATTTGAATATTTCCACAATACAACAAATCTCTGCTCAGAAATGTTCATTAAAATTAATTAATAACCAAAAATATATGATTAAATTAATTCAGTACAGCCCAGTCATCATATTTATATTGAACTACAAACATCCCAGTTTAAAACATCTTATAAAATAGAGTAGTACTGAACAAATTAATAAGTTCAATCGTGATTTATCAAATATTGAAATAATTCAACTAAGTGAACTATTTCAGTAATCAGTTAAAACATGCCTTTAGGTGACAAAGCAACCCACTAAGAGCAGTAATTATAATAATTATATTAAAAATGTTTTGCTCCATCATTATGCTCTATCCAGAACTCCTTAAATGGAAAAGTTTTAGTTTTAGCTGGTAGAAATTCTGCAAAAAAAAAAATCTTCTTCAGAGGAACTTTTGCTATCCGAATATTAATAATCAACACAATACCTGATTAGCGAAATGAGCCTTAGTTGCAGGCCTACATTAGAGTTGAATCAGCATCTGGTGCTAGTTTTTTGATTAAGATAGTCCTGTTGGCTGCTTTGAGTCCCTGAGTAAATAAATGGCCACGGTGGACAGAAGCAACGCTTTTTTAACAGAAAGATAACTCTTTGCCAAACTCTGTTAAGTTTCCCTGTGTTAGAAGATATGGCAGACACACAAAAAAATAAGATAAATAAATCATAGGTAAAGGAATGCTTGTTAATTCTTCGAGAAGAAAACATTAGTTCTCCCTGGTTTACTTTTGTTTAATCTAAAGGCTGAGCTGTTTTACTATGATCTCAAGACAAGACACAAAGCATTGTTTGATTGGAAAATGACTAAAAATGATGACCCAGCAGAGTATAGGGGTAGAGAAGATAACCCATGATTAATTTAATTCCTCCACTGCCATTAAACAAGGGGATCAGAACGGGAGGGAAAAAAAGGTGTTTTAATCTTATCTAATCTATTATAATGCTGCATTCCATCTTCTTGGCTTGGCAATAAAATAGTTCAAGCAAAGTCAGGATGGGATTAAAAAAAAAACATTAAGAAAACTTTTATGTTTAGTACTAACACAAAGTATTAACATGTAGTGGAAGTTAGTTGTTGGATGAACTAATGCTGCATGCTTTTTTTAATATTTCTACAGGACATTGCATTACATACAGTACAAGTCATTTGCATTAAAATAGGATGAGTTTAATACTTTAAAGTTATATTCCAACTTACTGTGTTTAGTCAAATGTGGTGAAATCAGAAAAGCATTTCTTTTCTGTGCCCTTGACTTAATACTGTTAGTTGACACCTTTTCTGCAATTATACCTATAACATTGACTTAAGACATGAATTTTCTTTGAATGATCTGGTCTATATTGGCTATGGTTATAAATTTGCAATCATCCAACAAAAAAAATGGTTTTGAAAAAATGTAATTTTTCTAACATGGTTTCAGAACTGCATTATAGCAGCTTCATTCCCACAATTTCCAACCAGCTTCCCACTCCCTGCTGAAAAGAAGATCATCGCAGCATGCTGATACCACCTCCATTTTTTTAAGGTTGGGATGACTTCTGAATGCAGTTGGTTTCTTCTTTTTTTTAGAGTAATCAGAGTAAATAAATATTTCTAAATTTTTATTTCTAAAATCATGCAAACAATATAAACATTCCAGCACTCTAAGTAAGTGTCTATACAGTATTTTGTGTTGGTCTGCCAAAGGAAATCTCATGTTAGTTAAATTTTGTGGTCAGAGTATTTTTGTCCAGCACTGTATATTTACTTACCAGGTCACTATTACCGTAAGCTGCAAAATGACACGCATCATACCTTCCTTTTTATAGATCTGCAAAGACAATAATAGAATTATATTTAATTCTATGGAAGGAAAAAAAATCATACATTAGTATTTTCTTTCATTTGTTTTCACACTCTTACATACAAGCCTTTGTCTCTGAATGAGAAATACAGTCTTTGCTGAATGTAGCTTAGCATATAAGTTTGCTTGTTCATTCATTTTTCTTCCTTATTGTCCCAACTAGTGGGGAATACCAGTAGAAGAATTTCCACTATAATCAGTTGCCTCCTTTCTCAGCTCCTTGCCTCCCATTAAGACTGTGTGGCAAAGCATCGCTTCTGGAGATTACAAGAAATTGAGCTACCTGTTGCATCAAGCTTTTATTGTTAAATCATATCCTCTCAGGTCTTTAGCTGCAGTTGTGATGAAATGTTAGATTTATGGTTGCACACACGCGGATCCGCCATTAAGAGAGGGCAGAGAACAGAAGAACCGATTCTTTTCCCCCCATCTTTCCCAATGTTTCCCCACACACCATAAGCCTATCCAAGCCCATGTTAAGCCAGCCTTGTAATCCCCCCTCCTTGTCTAGTCAAGACACCGCACATTAGTGATAATAGCCCTGAAACTCTGCCGCTCTCCTGCCTCTTAAAGATGATGCCTTAGCTTGGATGCAGACAAGCGTCACCAGGGCTGGAAATGAGATCTAACACCTCAGCATTGTCAAATTATAAGACCTCTTTCCATACACTCAGACTCAGCATGTGTGTATATGTTTGAGTGTGCACATCAAAACCCTATGATGGGAGTGGGGGGGTGTAGGGGTGTGTGTGATGCTCCTCAAATACAGGCTCCAGCATGTATTTCACTACAGCTTGTGAGAAGCTCCTCTTCCCAGCTATTAGCGTCTCTCCGTTCGGACGCAGGTCTCAACAAGTCTTTCACAATACATCCTTCCCTTTCTTTCCAAATGCATCATCCATGGCCACATCACCACGGCTCCTCCTGCAGTGCCAAGCAATGATATCTGGGAAAACTCACTTCATGAGAGAGTTTTTTTACACATGTAAAGGCCTTTCAGGTATTTTCACAAGCATCTATGAATGAAATAGATGTGATAATTATAGGAATAAGAATCTATCGCATATTTTTAATGTAACAAATAACCTTGGGCAGAATTAGGTTAATTTTACCAAGATGTTTTGAAGATATCTTTATTGATTAGTTAGAAGCATATAAATACATTTTAGAATAGCATTTCTGATCAAATTAAAACAAAGACAGCTAACAGAAACTCCTGTTACTCTGTTTTATATATTTTTGGGATGCCTTTTTATTCTTCTTACTATCAGAATTCAACCCTTTGTTTAAATGAAAATATTCAAGCTATATCCACCAAATTTCTGAATATTTTACAGATCAACTGAATTATCTCATTTACAAGTGATGAACTGTAGTAGCCTCTTGCTCTTGCATGAACAAAGCTCCAGGAACTCCCCCTCTTGCTGCACCCAGTATGTTATAAATACTATGTCAATATTTCTGGTTTTCAGTATAAATTTTCAATCAAACAAAGACTGAGTTTTTATTTGAACTTTTAGGTGACCGTACGTTTTTTAAAGAATCTCTGCTGTGTTTTATCATTCAGTTCAGGTGTTATAAGTTTCAATTATCCTATACTTTGTACAGAACACGATTAAATGTTCTCCCAATTTCCCAAAGATTTGAGGAAATCTGGATTTAAGAAAGGATTTATGAAAGGCCCTTTGTTTTAATGCCAAATAAAAAGTGTAACTCAGAGGCTGCAAATCGCTCTCAAACTTAGCAGCCACTGAAAGCATTGTAACTGTGGATGGTGACTCCCTGTTTAGTCGACATCCAAATAAGCAAAATTTATCATTGTGCGACTGAAATTTGGTAACAATACTGTTTGTTTGTTTTTTCATTTTCTGTGATATACTCCTCAGCTGATTGGCCATATCACTCGTATAAAAAAAATAGCAAGGGTAGGAGCTCTTTTACTAGTAAGTAGCTTCTTTAACATCTAAACTTTTTTTGGGAACCAGATTTCTGTAAAAGATTCTGTAGAACAAAAAAAAATATGCATTGAATATCACATGTTTAAGTCAAAGGTGTGTTGGATAGAAATACATAATGTGTATATTTTCTATACTGGTTTATACAAAAGAAGTTTAAAAAGTGTCGACATGAGGCATCCACTCTGTATGGCAGCTCTAAGTGCCTCTGTGTGTTTGAAGGTGCACAAGCGTTTTTTTTTTTTTTTATATTTGCCAGCTGAATTTGCACCAGGCAAGCTGCTGCTTGTGTACATGGATGATGGTCTGGCAATTATCACCTTGTCTTCAGGAGCCTGTCCTGACCTGCCTCCATGGGTCCTCTATGAAGAAGAAAGGATGGATGCCTTAGTCTGTGGCAGTGTTTAAGAAACTGACCACGTTTTTTTGGGGGGGTATTATAAATGTTTTGGTTTTTTTGCGAAATGTATAAGAAGTGTACTACACAAAAAAATCAATAAGGGTCGTTTATAAAAAAATGATAATAATTACATCTAATTATTAAATAGGAAATATATACGGTAGTAACCCCTCAGCTTTGGATTCTAAGTGTCTAAAAACAGTCTAAAGCCTAGAAAGTTTTTTTGTGTCTTTTTGGTCGCTCCCATATCCCGGAGTGGGATTTACCCCAGTCCTCCATGTTACAAAGTCTCTAACCACTTTACCATGGAGAACTGCTGAAGCCCAGTGAGTAAAAAATGAGAAGTTACCTGTTCATAATAAGAAGAGAAATAAATGTTTTATATAAAACCGATTTAAACAGATTTTAGAAATGTTTAAAAAAAAAAAAAAAACTCTCTCTATTTTAAGCTTTTTCTTACCAATCCTATGAAGTTTCTTTTTCATCTCCTCCTCAATCTGACCTGTGCTGTGAAATAAAGCTGGATTTAGTCGTCTCTTGTTTGAAAAGAAAACACATATCGTTCATTCATATCTTTTATTACTGCCTAACCTCTAGCAGCAATAAATTGATCTTTGTGTGGGAGGATTGATGTACAAACTCCGGAAGTATAAAAACATGAATTGGTTTAGGATTTTATTTTTCACAGTTACTGCATTCAATGCCAAGAAAACAAATTAATTTCTCTTTGATTCACATCATGAATAAGTAAGATATTCTAATATTATTGGAGATGAGTATCCCATGGATATAGAATCAAAATATATCTGTAGTAAAAGTAGTTTTTTATTTCAAATAATAAACATGATTTGGCTTTTATTTCCCTTTAAGCTTCTTTGTTATATTTTAAGTAATCCGGGGATCTTATAAGCATAGAAATAATAATAAAAAAAAAAATCTGAGCTTATTTTTTCCACATGCCAAATTTATAAAACAAAAGGCTGCAATGTTAAAAGACTTTACAGGAAAACAAAAACAAGTGAATGAAATGTTGTCTGATTTAAATTGATGATATTTGGGTTAATTAAATTACATTCCAACTATTTCATTCAGTCAATTTAAGTCCTGTCATACCTCGAAAACAAATTTAGAGTCCACTGTAAAATCTATGTATTTGTTATGACATACAGAAATTAATACAGAATTTAGTCAGCACAACTGATATCAATATGAGAGCCATTCCTTGTTTAACTGATAATGAGTTTTTCGTTCATCCTTTACATGGATGCTCCATTCAGCTATGTTAAGAAGCAATTGAATAGTTATTTTTCCCTTCTTAATTTAAGCAACTTGAAATAAATAAATGAAGTCAGTAAATAAATGTTTGGGCGCTTTCAGAAATGTATGTATTCATGTTATTGGGGCCGTTGGGACTTGTTAGGGAAGGTTAGGTGGAACTCATGATGACATACACCGGTATTTCCAATGCTTATGGCGAAAGGCATGTGTGCAAAGCTTGGCAGTGAGCCCCTCTGTTGCCAATGTGAATGAATGTGTCTGTGACTATCAGACAGGCCTGCTTCATGGGAGTGTAGATTAAGGACAAAAGGTAGCAGAAATTTATAAAATATGTGATGTTATTCCATGACACAATTGATCCATTCTGATCATTTCATGTGATGTGTTGTATTAAATAATTCACAGAATCCCACCAAAAAATAGTAAGTAAATGTTGTATAAAATGCAACATATTTATGACCAAAAATATTGAGAAAATCTATAACAAGCTTACTAAAAAGGGAAAAATAAACTTCTACAACAAGAATTGAGCTCTCTAAACCTGTATCCTGTTTTTTCTTCCATCAAGCAGTAGGTTAAGCCTCATATCAGTCGAGCACATCAGAGTTCAGCTTACCGTTGAGCGTTTCAGGGATCGCTGGAAAAGCAGCAATCAGTTATTTCCAAACTTCTGAGAAACAATAAAGGGTGTACTGTATTGAAGACTGTTGATAGGTTTTAAATTTAGGAGATATTTTTAAAGCCTCCTGTGGTTCTAAAAAAATATCTTTCCTCCTGCTTGTTTTTGCTTCTTCCATCTGCAAAATAAACAACACAAGATTCTACACTGATGTTTTGATGTGCTTCATTACTGATGCAGAGCTGCATGTACTTTATGTCACCTGTAGGATGTGCTGCTGCATTTGCTTTTTACCACAGCATGTTTGCACAAGCCTGAACAGACGAATTAGCTTTTTCCTGGAAGGTCATAGATTGCGTTGTGGCATGCTGGGACTGTTTTATTTCTTGCGTTTTTTTATGCATCTCTTCCTGGCACCCAAAACCTCACATGCTTGCATGTGCATAACTAGGCATTTACACAAGATTGGAGTTTTACAAACATCAGCATATTTTGATTTTACTTGTTAAGAGTAATGAACTTGTAAAAATCCCCCCGTCCCTGGATGCCCAGTTCTTTCCTTGCTTCTGTAAAGGCTCTACAGTGAGCAGTCTGCCAACAGATCTAAACAGCCACCTATTAGATTTTAGTCATGCAGTATTTTTTTTTTTTAATCAATAAGGTATACTGTATATAAACAAAGAGAATTACAAAATGATTATAAAGCCAACTGTAGAACCAAAATAAAGTTAATTTATTTTGAATGAAACACTATCAATCCCAACTCATTTGGATTGCCTGCTGACCCTGCAAGAGGCATTTTTACATTTTTTTCCCCCTTTCATTTTAAAATTTGACATTTCACTATGAGAAATGCCTCTGCTTTCAGTTCAGGTTTGTCACCTCCAAGCTTTCTTTTCTCTGGAGTAAGAACCGTTGGGTTGATACATGTTCTTCTATGTGCTCTTTACATTCTACCCCAGAAATTTGAATGTTAAGTGTTAGTACATGGTAAGAGGTGTACATTTCTTTCATTGGGGATTATCTGATCCTACGTTTGTACAATAATGTGAACAATATTTTTTTAGGTTTCTAATTGTAAAAGCGATTCAAACAGCAAAAATGCACTAAAAGAGAAAGTAAAAATATCCTATCAAATTACACATGTTAGTATTATATAGTTGGCCCGTTCACAGAGTATGTGATCTAGCAAGCACTTTCATTTCTTGTCATTTGTTTTCGATTTTGCTTCTTTCATTTGAAAACCTAAAAAAAACTAAAAATGTACTTCAAGAAACTGATTTAAAAGGCTTATGTTTGGATCTTTTTTTTTTTTTTTTCCAGTACTCGCCTTTACTGAAGAAGCTGTACTGTCAGATTGCCAAAACCTGCCCAATCCAGATCAAGGTGTCCTCCTCTCCTCCTCATGGCAGCATCATCCGAGCAATGCCAGTCTACAAAAAGGCAGAGCATGTCACGGAGGTGGTCAAACGGTGCCCGAATCATGAACTTGGACGGGAATTCAATGATGGTACAAATAAATAACTAACCAAGCTTTAACTTTCACATGAATGAACTACAATTGGATAACTATTTAAAAAAGAAAAACTATACAACATAATGCTCATATCTGTTGATTAGTTTATTTGATTCATGTTGGGTTCACTCACAGTAGGCAGTGAATAGGCAGCGTTTTGATGTCAATCACCTAAATAAATCATTGTTGTCCCCTCAGGTCAAACAGCCCCAGCCAGTCACCTGATCAGAGTAGAGGGAAACAACCTTTCTCAGTATGTGGATGATCCTGTCACTGGTAGACAAAGTGTCTTCGTGCCCTATGAAGCTCCCCAGGTTGGTGGTTTATCATCTTTATAAAAGTGAGACCCTATGAAATATGTTTACTTGATGAAGTTGCAATGACTTTCACAGCAATTTACCTTGGAGCCTAAAAAGTAACCAAAAAGGCGAGAAATGACAACACAAACAGGAAAGTAAGCTACGAATCATTTTAATTTAGGCCTGAAACAATTAATCGGATTAATTGTGATTAATCAATTATTGAAATATTCGTCAACAAATTTAGTAATCGGTTAATAGTCTACAGCAGTATAGAAAGTGTTAAATATGCCTTTTGCCACTTAGAGCAGTAATTATATCAAAATTATCATTTAAGATTTTAAAAAACGTTTTTAATCTTTTAATATGCTCTATCCAGAACTCCTCAAGCGGAAAATTTTAGTTTTAACAGGTTTAATTTTGTCAACAAATCTTCTTTAAAGAACATTTTACTATCCGATTGTTAATTAATAGAGGAAAAATCTACAGATTAATCGATTTGCAAAATAATCGTAAGTTGCAGCCCTACTTGAATTATCTGCAGATAGGGGATTTTATCGTTCTGCATGTGCTCTATGTCCTAACAGTGCTGGACATAGCTTTGATAACCAAATAAATATTTTTTTCTAAAGAAATGAGCCTATGATTTAAAATCTTAGATCTTCTTCATGATTTGTAAATGTTGTAGTCTGCAGCAGAATAAATACACTGTAGTATATAACAGACAAAAAGAGAGGAAAAAGCAAAAGAAAAAACATGGAGCTGACAGACTGCTTTTACATTTCGCAGTAGATAAATGAGTAAAAAAGATCAAGTTTGTCAGTTTCGTTGCACAGAAGCAGAGAATTTCACAGGAGTACACTAATGTAATGCTCAGCTATAAATAAAGCTGCCCGGCATGTGCAAACATGTACAGGCATCATCATGTCTGTGATTGCACCTGTGGAGGGCAATACAAGAAATGATAGTCTACTCTCACTTCTAAGTGTGCTGCAACACTTCCCTCTGGTGGTGAATTAGTGTTATGAAAGTAACAGCCTGGACAGCAACAGTTCTGAAACTTATCAGAAAGTGTAAGAAAGACCAAACTAATTCAGCCAAAATATTCTGTGCTCTGTTTCAGGTTGGGACTGAGTTCACTACCATCCTCTATAATTTTATGTGCAACAGCAGCTGTGTGGGCGGGATGAACAGGAGACCTATCCTCATCATCATCACTTTGGAAACTAGAGAGTAAGTTAGAAACACAGAGTCTGCACAAACAGTGCTGCTCTTTTAAACAAAACTGGAGGTTTTAACCCTGGTATGGTTAATTCTTACCCTGCATTTTGATCAACTTTCAATATTTAAAAGGTCAAAGTGTTGATATGTTCACAACAGAGCAGAGGTGGTGGAACATTAAATCAAATTTTCAGTTGTTTAATTTACTGATTCAGAAAAAAGCTCACACTACATTATATTTTACAATATAGCTGTGTCACATACTATGATTTAACATTTTCTATTTTAAATAATCTCTATAGTGGCCAAGTGTTGGGCAGACGATCATTTGAGGGTCGGATATGTGCATGTCCTGGAAGAGACCGCAAAGCTGATGAGGATCACTTCAGGGAACAGCAGGCCCTGAATGACAGTGTGGCCAAAAACGGCAGTGCCAACAAACGCAGTGAGTTGGTGAAAACTAAACATATCCCACACTGCAAATATTTATTTAACGATCTCCCTAATGAATGTATTTGGCTTTGAATTTAAACTGTTTGTTTTGTCAACCTCTTTCTGATGTTTGCAGATTTCAAACAGAGTCCTCCAAATATTCCCAGTCCAAATATCAACATAAGAAAGAGACGACACGGAGAAGAAGAAATTTATTATATTCCTGTAAGAAATACCTGTCAATAGTACATTAAGATATTTCATTTGTATCTGATCTTTTAGCAATGTAAACCATCAAAATAATTATAATTAATAGCATTGTATGTCTGCTGTAGTATGGCCTAATATGTTGAACAATAATACAAACAAAACATAAATCCAAATTTATTCACTATTATATCAATCTTTTCCAGCTGAAAATATTACCAAAACATTTTCTTTGTGCATATATTTTCATTGTTTAACTGTTTTAAAATTTGAAAAATATACATTAAGATTATTTCTGTTTCTTCGTAATTTTAATATATCCACCAATATTGTTTTCAGTGTTTGTTTCATTCACCAGCCAGAATATCTTTGTTTGGGGATGAAAACGACCATACTTGCTGATCAATGCAATAGTCAGAATACACAATGAAGGAATCCAAATTAGTAAAACTCCAGTATTGAAAATTCATCATAGACTTTATTCATTTCTGATTGCCTTATTTTCTTGGTTGTAAAAAATCAGAGGAAAGGTGCAGAGCTCAAGAAGGAAACTGAATTCAGCTCGTGTCACATTGTTATTATTCCAGATAATCACATCTGTTATTACTTTTTATTAGTTTTACTGATGGATTTTACTCTTGAATCTTTTAAACTTTATTAAAATGTTTTGTGTTTATTTATTTTCCGGGACACCTATGAGGGCCTGATGGCTCACCTCTGATATGATGCTACAAACAAATGGACATGTCATTTTAAAGAGAGCATGTTGTTTTCACTTAAATGATTTCATGCAAACCAGATTGCTTAGACCATTGTGACATCACACACACACAATGTTTAATGTGATACCAAAATGACTCCACTTATTGATCCATGATTATCACTGATGTTGTCTATGCATGCAGGTTCGTGGGAGGGAGAATTTCGAGCTTCTGATGAAGATTAAAGACAGTTTAGAGCTGGTGGAGCTGGTGCCGCAGCCATTGGTGGACTCCTATAGACAGCAAACACAACAGCAGCTGCTGCAGAGACCGTGAGTCATATTATAACACATGATGTCGAAGATTCTCAGTCATCCAGGTCATAGTCATTCCAAAAAAGTTAAAAAACAACCCACTGGACTTTATTTCCAAGTTTGATGATGTTTCGCTTACCATCCGGGAAGCTTTTTCAATTCAAAATGTCAGAAATAGTGTTGAGTTCAAGGCTTTATTGTTTTGGCTTAGAAATATGCATATATAAACTGACGAGCGGGTCCGCCCCTTTGGAATGGGGGTCGTTTTGTTCCTTTGTTAGCCTGTAATACC
>NW_015150611.1:145635-153094 GCF_000732505.1 Cyprinodon variegatus
TTTTGAAAGCTGAAAAGTCCACCCCCTCTGTTTAAGTTGGTTTTTCTTTCTTACATAAATGACTTCCCTCACACTCCTCTCAAACCACCTATCCTCTCTGTCCAAAATGTTAACATTCTGGTCCTAAAGAAAGAATGTCCTTTGTCCCTAAGGTGTAGATGTACCAGAGAGTCTTGTGTCGAATAGGTCACTCTTCTTTTTGGGCCATGCGTCTGTGGAGAGTTTTTTTTGTTTCCTCCAATAAAAAGATCAGAGCAGTCCTCACTGCATTGAACTGCATACACCACATTACTGAAATTTTGAATTAAAAAGATTCCTGGATGGGAAGCAAAATGTCTTCAAACTTGGAAACAAATTCCAGTGGATTGTTTTTTTTAACTTTTTTGGAACATATAACACACATGCAAGCAATGCTGTACCAGTGTATATATTGTGGCTGACATAAATTAAATCAGCTCTGATGATTGTTAAAACAAAGTCTTATAGCTAATGTGTAAATGCTGGATAAATACACTGACTAAAGAAAAAGAGCAACTTTTGACTATTATTATTTAATCATGCTAACTGCTTTTTGTTTCATTTTTTTTCACTACATTTGAACTATGTGGGTAAAATATTATAAGGCATATATTTTGTTTATTTTTGGTGTAACTGAACTTTATATCTTTGAAATGTGATATAGATTATGTTCATTCTCTTTTTTGTTATTTTCTTCCAAAAGGAACCATATAGCTTCCCCATCCTCTTATTCTCCATTGTCCAACATGAACAAGATGCATTCACACAGCAGTCTTGGAAAGACACAATCCGTCAACCAAATGGTGGGGCACCAACCTCAGCAGCATCCCACTGCAAACCCCACCATCGCTCACATGGGTAAATATTAACAATATGCTTATGTTCTGTGTGATATAACGTTTGATAATAAACTTTATGCAGACTTATTAAGACAATTTCTTTATTGCAGTTTGATCATTCCTTTGTTTCTCTTAGGTCCCAGTATGCTCAACAGCAATCACATGCAGGGTAACGGTGACATGAACAGTGGCCATAGCAGCCACAATATAGTGTCTGCCTCCCACTGCAGCCCTCCACCTTATAACCCTGACCCCGGCCTTGTCAGGTACCTCACCCTGCAGTGACACTCCTTCTTTATCCCACTGTAACAGGCCAGCTGAAAGTCAGATGCACTCGTTGGGTTTAATGTGAAATAGTGGAATGTTTCTGCTTTAGCAGTTCATTTTTTTTCTTTCTTTGGGGCATGTTCAAGTTTACTATTTGCCCGGTGATGTCTAAATGTAGACGGTTTTGGTACGATTATCGCTGCTTTTATGAAAGCTTGCAATACAAAGCAAATCTATTTACAATAAAAACTGCTGCCATCATGAAGGTCCAGTTTAAGTAAAAGTTAAAAAGTCTCTTTTTTTATCATCACTATTTTGTTCCATAATTTGGCCATGTTAATGTACAGAATTCTGTAGTAACTGTAGATTTGCTTTCTGGTGACTCTGAAGGCAGAACTGTGATCTAAATCAAATATCAAGGTTTTGGTCTGTTAATACAGCAAAGCTGGTCAAGAGGTGTTGACATAATTATGCCTGAAATAGTATTTTGTTGCTGTCGGGCAAAAATCTTGGCTCTCTTGCTTCTGTCTTTTTTTTTTATTTTGCTGTGGGAATCAACGCAGTTTATCACCTTTCACATCGCTCTGTGGTTCCACTGAGAAATATCTGAAAAACATGTCTAGCTGACCAAACAGTATGAATTTACAATTCCTAGAAATAAAAAAAAAAATGCTTTTATGGAATTAAGAGATTTCTGTCCTACAGCAACAATATGTTATCAGTTCCATACTTCGCTCTTAAATCCCTCATTGTGTCACTGTATATACAGTCCCGCTTTGCAATGCACTACTGCTATTTTTTTTTCAAAGGAAATGTTTAAGTTGTATTTAATTTAAAGCTTTTTTTCCTATCTCTTTTTTATACATATATTTTGTTTGTTTTTTCAGACTGTTTTGCTCATTTGAACAGCTTTGATGTACAGTCAAGCTCTTTTTACGACCACTTTGTATTACAAAAACTTTTAACATTTCATTGTATTTATAATAAAGGTTTTTCAGCAAATCAAGAATGTCCCCATGAATCATTAATAAAAAATGCATGTGTATGCTTTCGCTTTCACCGCATCTATCATGCTGTGTAATCGTTTATAAAACACTTGATAACAGAGTTGAGCAGTAAATCTGGAGTTGGAGAATAGAGCAATAAAAACAAGAGCTGACACAAGAATATGATGTAATTCTACAGTCCTTTAATCAGTCATCTGTACACAATAACTTAAAGTATGGATGTTACTCAATCAACTTAGGACCAATTATAATCCCATCTAGTGCTTCAGTAAAAAAATGCTCATATATTAGTCTTACTTTCAGCTGTAGCTCTGATCTAAGCAGCCCTGCTCTTCTCCCCATACAGTTTTCTCACCAGTCTGGGCTGTCAGAACTTCATTGAGTACTTCACCTCACAAGGCCTCCAGTCTGTCTACCATCTCCAAACCCTTACAATGGAGGTAATTACTCTGGAAATCATTATTTGCCTAACAAGTTTATTGTTTATTTAGCTTTAAATATATTTAAAAAAACAAGTGAAGGGAACGATATATTAAGATACTCTTTAAAAAAGGAAACTATGTTGCCTTTTAGATAATATAAAGTTTATTATTTTAGATATTTCAAACAGCCAGAAAGATGTATGTTTTATTCAACCACAAGAGGGCAGTTTTTCTTTTTTATTTATGCATTTATGGTATCACACCCTTATGTTTTTCTACTGTCTGTGCCTTTACCAGGATTTAGGTGCTCTTAAGATACCTGAGCAGTCTCGCCTCACTATCTGGCGAGGTCTGCAGGACATGAAACAGGGAACCGCTCATCAACTTCCCAACTCCAGCCACCACCATGAATACCACGGCCAGCAGCTGCTTCGCTCCAGCAGCAACATGGCCGCCTCTGCAATGGCAGCTATTGGGGCCACTGGCGGCGAGCTGCAACGTCAGCGGGTCATGGAGGCGGTGCATTTTCGCGTCCGCCACACAATCACAATCCCTAACAGGTCTGGGGTTGTGGGGCCATCGGGGATGGCACCGGCTCCTGATGAATGGGCAGACTTTGGGTTCGACATGCCGGACTGCAAAGAGTCCAGAAGCAAGCATTCCATCAAGGAGGAATTCATGGAAAGCGATGTTCACTGAGACTGCATTTCCATGTATACATCATTTAAATGCTTGTTCATGGGGTCTGTTAAGATGCTTGGAGGTTTTGAGTGTTCTTATTTTTCCCAAAGAATTAACTACCTTTTTATTTTGGGATTACTCTGTGTAGCTTAAACAATTAGTTTCTCCACAAGTACCTTGAGAAATAACCAAGCATTTTTGACAAAACTTACATGTTTTGTCTTGTTAAACTTTATTTTCCCTCACAATGTTCTCAACTTGTAGAATGCCAGCTGCCAACTTGCAAATTTAGTTTTTTTTTTCTTTGACATAGGAGCATTTCTTGGTTAAATTATTTATTTTGCATTGTGTTTTTCTTACCTTGTACAAATGTATTTAGTGTATCTTGTAAATGTTTTTGGACTAGATGTGGTTTTAAGAGTATTTGGATTCTAAATGACGCATCTCCTGTTTGAAACTAATGTTTAGAGCTGAACAGTAAGTCAAAGCTATAGCTATCATACCACAGTCATGTATTTTTATTAACTATAATAACTCGAGTGACTTTTAATTAAATATGTTTTAATGTCATTGTTGAGATTAGATTCATGTACTTCAGCTTTACTGAGGTAACTGTATATGTTAACAAGTGTTCTAGCTTTTACGATTTGATATGTTGTAAAATATCCTGTTTATCCTTATTTTTAGCAACTGATCCACAAACAGCAGAAAATCAAAGCTTTAGAAACAGTATTATATTGAAATGAATGGATTTTAATTAGTTATGTAAATTATATTTTAGACTAGTGTCCCTGTTTTTCAAGAAGCATTTTCTGAGTAGCTTGTAAATCCTTGCGGGGCAAGGCTCATATGTGTCGAGTACTGCAAAAAATAGTCTGAAAAAGTCTTAAACCATCCCTCAAGTTAGGAAAGACTGAAAAACCCTTCATTGAAGCTCTTTTGAAATAATACATGAATGCCCAGCTCCTCATAAGGAAAGTAAAAAAGATGGCTTAAGACTTTTTCAAAGTAATTTGTGTACTGTGTCTTCATGACTGATGTTTAGGACTGCATTCCAGTTTTTTTTTTATTTCTAGTTTTCAAATCAAAAAAATAAATATTGTTTCACTTCCTCGTGTCTTTGCAGAATATGGCAAAATATCCCTGATTTACAGTCATTTTCTAAGGTACTTGGCAAAATAATTATTTTGATCACTTTGTGAAAGAACAAGCACTTTAAATGCTATAAACATAAAAGTCCAAATGATCAGTATTAAGCACACGCCTTTTCGAAATGTAAATAGAAATGTGTTTTGTTTTAATATTCTAATCAAATTGCCCTTCTTTTTTTGTACCAGCTTTGTAAAACAATACTGTAAAAGATGTACTTGTTCTTCAGTGTAACTTGTTTTAAAAAAGTGTTTTTCTTTAAAGCATTGTTTCAAATATCCCCCTCCTCAATGTCTCTCCTTATTATACTAATAAAGAGTTTCAACTCAAACCCCAATTTTGACTTTAATATAATGATGGAAATTGCGAACAGGTGTGTGAATTACAGTATTATTCTCATTGCAACTCGTTCACCCTGTTATTGATAATGACTGCATAATAATATTATTTCTGAGACTTATAACCCTTTAATAAGCTTAATTCTTAAGTCTGTATCATGGTTTTTAGTTACTTTATTTGCAAAATGTTCTTCGAAGGAACATTTTTGGAATACAGGTGGGTTTATGAGTGCTTGTAATATTTAAACATGTAAATAGGCTGCACGCAGCTTCTAATAAAAAATAGCTTAGGAGTAAAAAGTATTTGGAATACGTAAAATTATTCTTGTTAAGATTTTAGCCATAAAGAATCCTGTTAATGCCAATCAGAATGAACATTTTAGATCTGTCAAATATATTTCTCAGGTATTAACACCACTTTTCTCATTACTGTGTTCTGAGTGTTACATGTTATGTATTATTGTGTAATTTATCATGTTAAATGCAACAGGTTGGATTCTGACTGAATAAAAAGTTCAGGAACCTTTTCCCTATAGTTAAACTATGACCCCTGTTTGTATCTTTGCTGAGTAACCTTAATACTGACTGTAACTTCAAATTAATCTTAAGAATACCAATTTATTTATTTATTTTTTTGCATGTCCTTGGGTTTACAAACGCGACTAAATTAACTTGTTTGGTCTACTGATTGACCAAGTATATAAATGCTGCACACTATGAACAACATTTTTAGACACGGTCAAGTTTTGTTTGTTTCCTAGAGTGGAGGTCTTCAACAAGGGGTTCACGACCCCCCGGAGGTCCACAGAGGTACTGCGTGGGGGTCACAAAAGTTTTGGTTGAAAGAATTTTTTTTTTAATTCCCCCCCCTGCAATTTTTTCCACTAATTGAAATGTCTTTAAATACACATTAACATGAATTTAACACACTGTAGTAAACAGATAAATAGAGGCAGAAGATGTCTTTCAGTCATCAATGCACACATTCAGCGACACACATGAATCCTTTCAAGCTGGGCACCGTTTCATTCACAACACTTGTCGCATCAACCAGGAATCAGAATCAGAAATACTTTAACAATCCCGGGGTGACATTACTTTCATTATATTACTCCATATGTAATAGAGTGACTATAGGACCAGTTTGATATAACACCATGTCATACAATATCTATAATTAGGTGGCCCCTGCTCCATCTTGCCATCAGTTTGGGGGTCATTGGCCTGGAAAAGGTTGAAGACCCCTGTCCTAGAGGATTTAATACAAAAAAAAACAAAAAAAAAAACAACAACAAAAAAAACAGTGAAGTGCTTTAATTGCTGGTGGGTGATAGGCTTGAGTGGAAGAAAAAATCGCCACTTAGGATCTCAGAAAATCTTGGGCCACCCTTTTGAAAATTGATTTGCAGATAACCACTGTATCTTTGCTTGAATGTCTAAACATATCATACGTTTATGTTAATGTAAAAACAAAAACAGACCGTTAAAAACACATTAAGCTCTAAAAAAAAAGGCAGCCTGCCATACTTTCAATGGCCTGTGGTGATAAAATGTAACAACTGCCTGCCATACTCGAATGTCCTGATGTTCACGGAAGTACTGACGTGTTCCCACGAGAAGTGGCTAGTATAGCTAGCTGGGTAGAGCCGGGTAGTGACTAAGAGGCCATATCAGGTAAGAAATGGCTGTCATTGTTGTATTTTGTTTTAATTGCCTACACCGCCGAGTGGCAATAATTAAGGATAAATCAGACATTCGTGTGTAAAAACATAGTATTATTAGTTAACTATAAACGTGTTATCTAAAGAATAATGCTTTTCCAATCATGCTAACACAGGCTAGCTTCAAACCGCTGGTAACATAGAAACGTATCACAGGAAGTGAGTTGTCCAGTTTTTAAAAGCACTGCTGGGTTTTGTAGTTCTTTCAGACCCTTCTAACGAGTCAACACAACGAAAGGAGAGATTTTACGAACTACACGTTCATTCGAGGATCCGGCGTGGTCTCTCTAAGTAGGAGTTGTGGGAAATGTAGGTAGATAGCTTTGCTCAACGAACTTTCGTATAAACCGTAGGCTAGTATAAGAACTACATAACCCATACAGCCTACAATTTGGGCCAAAGGTAACGTACATTTACATGTCCTGTTAGCCATTTTTATAGCTTTTTTTAAGCTAATACGTATAGTTCACATTTAAATTCCGTAGGAAATGTCATAAAAGCATCTCATTATATTTACCCTACATCTATGCCTTTATGTAGATTCTACATGAATCATTTTGCTTCGACAAAGCTTGCGCTTGTTGGTTTGCAATTAAACAAATCTTTGCTAGCCACAATCAGTTCCAGTTTCTCAAGGTTTTCCACAACAGCTAATATCATATATTTATGTTAAAATGAAACATTCTGTAAAAGCAGCGTAATACCCTCGCTTTTTAAATTAATAAGCAATGTTATACATAAACCTTAGCGTCAGTTGGGTTCTGTACAATAGGTAACTTCAGTCATTATTCAGTAATGACTCCATAGTAAATGAATTTCCTGGTTGCTACTTTTAGAATTTAGCTGTTGAACCTGTAGCTAGACTTAGGAATTTCTGGTAGTTTAATTTGAGAATCGCATTACTGTATTTCATAATCTGTGCTGTTTCTTAAAGTATGACAGTACATGCTGTGTAAGAGTGTAGTAGACAAAAAAAAAATTAAATCATTCAAAAAGCATTTAAATATTTTTAAAGCT
>NW_015150611.1:154216-164462 GCF_000732505.1 Cyprinodon variegatus
AATAAATACAAATTCAGCCCTATTTTGGGATATTTAAAACATATTACATTTTTAATTCAATTTTATAATTTTGAAATTCTGTTTTGCTCCTATGAACAATAAATATCACTATTAATGAAAATCCTTTTTTGGTTTCTGGCAGGATGTCAGAAGGGGACAGTGTTGGAGAGTCAATCCATGGGAAACCATCTGTAGTTGCTGCCTTTTTTACAGGGATCGGACAGGTGACTGTCATGAAAATCACAAACTAATTTTTATTAAAGTATTGGTCATATTGTACAGCTTTGATGACAGAGGTTATTTAAATTTTGTTTCTTTTTCACAGCTCTATCAGACATGGCTTGACAGATCAACACCCTTCTATGCAGTGCGATGGGCGCTCACTTTACTACTTACTGCAATCTACATGATCAGAGTGTACATACTACAGGTAATCTTTAACCTGATTGTTGTTTTGTCAAACCTGAATGTACACTCAGTGTTGATTACGTAGGGATTTTGTGACCCTAAACATGCATATGTACACCCGCTAATCTGCATCTTCTATAACTCGAAATGGTGGCTTGTTGCTCAGGGTACATTTAATTAACAAACCAGTCTCCTTGTTTTTTGCTAAGTGAATAAGCATTAGAATGTGGTATTTTTTGTGCTTCTTCTTAGGGTTGGTATATAGTAACATACGCTTTGGGAATCTACCACCTCAACCTGTTCATTGCGTTTCTGTCGCCAAAAGTGGATCCTTCATTACTTGATGAAGGTAAGGGAACACCTTTGCGTATAAGCATTTTTTTTTTGTTATTGTGCTGTTTTGTCCTAAACTGTTTAAATATTCGTTCAAGTCATGTTTTCTCTGTTTTCTTTTGTGTTTACATTGGTTACATATAAGGATCTTGTATAAATTGGTTCTTTATGCTGCTTGTTGTTTGATGCTGTGATTGTTAAAGCCTTTGGAAAGCAGAGTTGATCTTATTTCTCTTGCAGATGAGGGCCCATCCCTTCCGACCAAGCAGAACGAGGAGTTCCGCCCTTTCATCAGGAGATTGCCTGAATTCAAATTCTGGTAAGACTTTGGCTCTTGTTGTGGCTCTCTCTTGTGGTCATCCCTAGAGGGATTGCAAATATTTTTTCTGTTTATTTCTTTGTGGCAACAGTTCCAAAATCTTTTTGGAGTAAGATATTGACTTTTAGGAGAAACCAATGAAACATGTGAGAAAAATATTCTTTTTTGATTGTCACTCTTAACTATAACAGTTTCTTCATGGATACTCTGTACACTTTCTATATAAAAACAATTCAAAAATATATTTAAAAGATAAAAAAACAAGTATTTGTATGGCATGACAGCTTTTTTTCCCCACAATATTTACATTAAGGTGTATAACCCTTAACTCATCTTCTGTCTTCAAATTAAAGTTTCATGTCATGCAGTTTTGCTACATTACTGCTTGTAAGAGAGACAGGAAGTGAATGTGGGTTTTTTTTTTGGTTGCTCGACATTTTGGTCATGTTTTAACTTAATAATTCTGCATACAAGCTTCCCTAGTTGGGTAAAAACAAGTAGGTGTTTAAAGGGTTAAGGGCTTTTGTTTTTAACGTCTAATTAGGTCTCAGTTACTGAACAGCTGGTATGTATTCATCATCATCATCATAATCAACTTTTTTTTAGGGTTCTTTAAAATGGCTACAGCTGAAAATAAGGTGCTGAACATAGCTAAAAATGCTAAAACACAATAAAATGCAGCATAAAAATCTAAAATTAGGGAATAAGAATTTGTCTAAACTAAATAAACAAGGTCACAACAATAAAGTCCTGCCAGTGTTAAAAGTCAATGAATAAAAGTAAGTTTTGAGCCGTGTTTTAAAATTTGGCAGTTAAGGAGCCCCCCTAATGTGCAGCCTGAGGCTATTCCTCAGCTTGTTCTAAAACTGAGCACAAGTGACAACTCTCTCTTTTTTTTTTTTTCTTCCCCAGAACGTGATATACAAATAAGGTGCCCTGTAGCTGTCTGTCTGTGTGTGTGTGTGTGTGTGTTTTGTTTTCGTTGACCCCTGGGCTTTTCTGTGTTTGCTCTCCATCCCTGTAATAACTCAACTGTTATTAGTTTTAACAATGTAAGAAAGGGGCTGAGCTAAAAAGGAGTCTGTCTGTTATTAATTAAAATTTATTTGAAATTCCTTTTTAGTTTATTGTGATTCTATCAAACAGCTAAGAATTGGTGTAACAAGAGGATAATCATAAGCACCTTTTTGGATTGTTACAGCCACTCTTTAGCTATCAGTGTATGTTTTTTATCTTCTGATAGTGCTTGCTTGTGGCAAGTTCCTTATATTTTTACCTGCAAGAGATAATGTCTGTATTGCTGTTAATTGGTGTTCTGAGCCAAACCTACCAAATAAGGTATCAGGTAGCAACCTACCAATAACTATTTAAAATGGTTGTAGCAGATCTTGATTTGCCAGATTTAGATTATGAAGCACACTGAGCTTAAGCAGTAATACTTGTAATATATATATATTTTTTTTTATATATTATCCATCACGTAGGTCAGTGCTCCACATTGAACTCTATCTATGGGAGTTATTCTGATGGTTTCTATTGGTGCCTGCTGTTAAATATACAGATGTAAAGCCATTCAGTTTTTATCTATATTTTTGGCACATTATTAGGCTTGATACAGACTTTTTTTTTTACCTTGCAGTTCATACATCACCTTTTTGCATACATCCTCTAACTAGGAGGCAACCTGGATTAATATAAAAGATACTTTTACCGTACATGTTTTAGTGTAGCAGAACCTTCATGTCTCTTAAAAAGATGCTATTTATGATGTCATCTATGACTGATGCTCTCATAGACTATACCTGGCTTTATATGTGTTAAAAATCAAAGGAAATTGTTGACATTTTCTTTTTAATCTTATAAGTTTTATCATAATAATTTCTAAACGAATGTTTGCAAAAGTCCCTGTTTTCTGCTCTCTCTTGTGACAGGCACTCTGCGACAAAAGGCATCGTCATCGCCATGATTTGCACGTTTTTCGAGGCCTTTAACGTTCCAGTGTTCTGGCCAATACTCGTAATGTACTTCATCATGCTCTTTTGCATCACCATGAAGAGGCAGATTAAGGTGAACCACCAACAACACACACACATTAAAAGCAGTGGACGATTTCAGTAAAGCGCGCCGTACACTGTGCGATTTTCGGGGCGATTTTCCAGTCGTGTGAGAATTTTCCGATCGGGCCGACTTTCAGCCTGATCGTGAGTCGTGTAGTGTACGGGGGTTACGAGCGGCGGTCAGCCGATCAGGAAACGCGAGGTCTGGAGAATATCAAACATGTTTGATTTTCTCCCGACCGTTGTGGACAAATCGCTCAGGGCGCAAACAAGGATGCTTCTTTTTATTCTTTCTCTCAGATGTAAACACAGCAGCGTGGCAGGGATGTGATGAGTGAAATGCAGTTCTGTCTGTAAAATTGACAGACCATAGTAGCCACGTATTTTCTTTTTTTCAAATACGTCGTCGCCTTATCTTTTTAGGATTTTCAGCACAAAATTGCACAAATTGATAAGGTAGCGCGGTTCACTATAGTGAGCTTCATATTCCTCATCTATTTGATGGACTTCAGGACAGAGAGCTACAGAGCAGCTCCATCTCACTGCGGAGCTGAGTCCGACGTGGATTTTAGTCGTACAGTGTGAGCAGGTAGATCGCATGAGAGCGTCGTTCTGCACATACATCGTGAGCTGTGAGCTCACACTGAACACTACTAAACCCTGCGGTTAATCGTACAGTGTGAGCAGCAGCTGCGCGCAATGATTGAAAAAAATCGCACACTGAACTTAACATATAAAAAAATTTAATAAATGAAAAAAAAAAATTACATTTTAAATAAAAGCAGAAAAGAATTGTTCCAGTCAGCTGTAAATGTGTCGTGGATGGGAGGGAGAATGTTTCTTATGTCTCCAAAAGAATGAAAAACACTGACCTCTGTATAGAAAATAACTCATTAAAAGGATTTAAAGTTCTTAAATGAGGAAAACAAATATCAGTTTATTTTGGAATATAATGTGATTTATTTTTGTGACAAAAAGTGTGCATGTCCTTCCTTTTTTGTCATCAAAACACTTTATTTTGTCTCAACTGTTGATAACTTTCCTTCTTTTCTGCTTTTCTCTAGCATATGATCAAGTACAGATACCTGCCCTTCACACATGGGAAGAGGACATATAAAGGCAAGGAAGACACAGGGAAAACTTTTGCTAGTTAGGAACTCCACCTCACCCTTGCCTCAGTCTCATTTGAAACACATTCATCCCAGCTAAAAGGGAGTGATGAAGAGTAGAGATTATTTTTCTTTCTTTTTTTTCTAAGATGGACAGTAACATTGAAACGTAACGTGAAAATTAAAGTTTTGATCCATAAATGACAGTGTTGGGTGAAAATATGAGCATGGATCAACATAGTCATTTGCTCATTTTTTTTTTCTTTAAGATTGGTTTGCATTAGTAGTTAAATGTTAATTTT
The DNA here is from genome assembly GCF_000732505.1 of Cyprinodon variegatus. Lineage (NCBI taxonomy): Eukaryota > Metazoa > Chordata > Actinopteri > Cyprinodontiformes > Cyprinodontidae > Cyprinodon > Cyprinodon variegatus. The sequence continues at coordinate 158,745 of NW_015150611.1, forward strand.
ACCCTCTGCATTTTATTCAATAAGATAGATGAATGTTATTTAAGGACGAACTAAACTAGAATATCATTAAAGTCAAATTTTCTCTTTTCTGATTCTTTCTGATGGTTGCTGTTTTATCTCCCATCTTAGTCTGCCAACTTTGAATTAATATGTTCTTCCTGCTTATTTGTAACACATTCAGTTGTACATTATGAACAACACAAGTTTGTTTGCAAAAATATGTAATTAGATATTAAATTTGATTAAAGGAAAAAAAATCTTAAAGAAACATTAAATGTTTTGGATCTCAGTATCTGCTGCTTTCACATACGTTTTTTAGATGAATATCAAATGAAGTTGCCTGGAAGTGTTTAGAAACATTGGATTTTAATATGCATTCATTTGTCTCAAAAAACATTGATGCGTGAATTTTTCAGTTAAAATGATGTGGTTTTGGTTTGGTTTTAGGAGGGGTACATTTGGTTGTGCAGGTTTTTTTTTTTTATAATTTGACTCTAAAATAGACTAGGTGTTAATGTTTAATATTATTTTACTTTGTCTGGAGGCTCAATATTTATGAATGCATATTTCAAGGAATCTCCTTTTGTCTGTTATCTACATTAAATCTGCTGGTTTTATGTTTATAAGCTTTCAACATTAAGCCTTCAAATGGGAAATTTTCATAACTTTACTACATAACTCTTTGACTTTCATTATTCTTTATATTTAAAAAAAAAAAAAGGACAGTTTTCCTCCAAAGTGCATAATCAGTATTTGTTGAAATTGAGTTCTATTCCAAAGTGTCTGTTCGCTTTGAAGCATTTTCCCATGTGCTCCAAAGTTCAGGGTTATTTTAGTTTTTGCAAACTGTTGTTGCCCTTTAAAATCTGCTTATCCTAAGGAGAAAAAAAAGGTTAAGTCATTCCAAGCAAACTGTTGTTCTCTTTCTTTTGCAGAGGAAACATAGGACAACAGATTGACCCCTTTTAATAAAACAAATGGATGAAGTTGGTGGCGATCGTACATTTTTTCTATGAACCTTTTGATTTTTTTTTTCCTCGTAACAAAGTGCTAGTAATCTGTCAATACTAAACTTTGAGCTACACTGTAGTAAGGGATCATCACATTTTCCTGTAAAAATATTGTGTTTCAAAGGGTTGTCTGGATTTGTGTATATACAGTATATATATATTTTAAAATATAATTTTTGTTTTGAAACTAAAATCTCTTTAATTTTTTTTCATCCACCTTGTAATTTCCCCGTATTAAAATCCATTACAGCTAAAACTGATGGAAGACAAAGTGATTAATTGGGTCCCTGAGTTGAATTTAATGTTTTTCATGGATTGCATGTTATTTTCTTGTGCTACAGTAAAAAAAAAAAGATAAAACAAAACAACTTGATTTTAAGAATGGAAGTGTAATTTTTTTTTCCACTCCAAATGCTATTAAAGAGGCTGTGTCCTTTCAGAACAGTACCAAAACTGTGTCAGCTTCATATGTTAATTCTAATGGAGGATTTACCCATGCAAATTCAAGTGAGATTCTTTAAAACATACATGTTATGTTAAGTTTAGCCATAGATATGTACTTTTGGAGTTACCATAGATACTATGGACTGCATCCCCTTGTGTAAAGCTGATTGCAAACCTGAAGCCCTGCCACCTGCTGAGAACCGCTTACTCCCTGTGTTGACATGCTTTGTGGAAATGCTGATTTTGTTTTTTTGGCTTAGTGTTAACTGCTGTAATAACTATGATGAAACTGTTTTAATTGGCTAGCTAACTCTCTTGAGCTAAACCTGGTGGTTTGTTGTTGAGCCTATGATGAAAGACACCAGATCCCACTGTACAGTGCAGACAACCAAAAGTCAGCCATTAAAGCAACCCCAACAGAGCAGAACCTCTAGCTGATTAACTCCAAACCACACTAAAATAATGCAGTAAACTATACCAAATGGGCTTAAACTAATAGAGCATCTACTGCACAGTGCACAGACATAGTTTTCTGTTCCCTGATATGCATTAAAGAAAATTATTTTTGCTTTTATTGATATTTTTAGCTTTTTTATTTCTTAGATATAATTAACATCAATAAATGCGTGCAATATACCAAATCATTGTATGATGAACCAATTTGAAGCTCATGGATGCACTAAAGCAAGTATTGCCAAACTTTCTAGCATCTGACCCACAAAATGGTATCGGTGTTTGTATACTCATTAGTCGAGTATACAAACATTTCTACAAAATAGATAATACAAACGGCATCAGCAACCAAGGTAGTTGGTTTTGTCCTATTTTTATGTAGAGATTTTATGTCTTAAAGCACTTTAACATAAATATATGATGTTAAAGATGAATTTCTGAGGTGTATTTTAAGGCCCAAAAGTGGTATATCAAGGGGCTCAACTTTGGGAACCAATGTTATTAAGTTTTAGAAAAGTATTCCAAAATTACTAAAGCAAAGACATTAGGAACTACCATCCAGACTAGGTGAATGCCCTTTTTCTGTTTCACAGGCTTAGAAAGAAATTAAAGAAAGACATTTCTGTACGCATCATTTGTATATTTAAAATCTAACTGGCACACCTTACAGATTTTGCTATGATAGTGTTAGCACACATGCCTACACACACTAACCTGTTTCAGAAACCAGAACTTGGCAGCAGGCAGATAAGATAGCTTTTGCATACTGATTTGTTAATCTGCCTGCTTTTACAGTTAGGTGCTTATGACCGCTAGCTATTCCCAGGGTTATGAAACCCACTCAGCGTAACTCATGGACAAAAGCAGAAGGAGAGAAGCAGTAATAAACATTCAGCAGGGTGGCATACGACAAACATGGAAATGACACGGATTTTAGCTTATCTGTGTTTGCTTGGATGTCTTCTCCATAAGGACACCACAGCTTCAGAGTTCGAGTTGGATGGGGATTATTTGATTGGCGGCCTTTTTGACATCCATCATGTCAGTGAAAGGCTACATCGTGAGAAACCAGAAAGCATTACTTGCTCAAGGTGAGACTCTTAGTCTTTGTTTATGTAATTTTTTTCCCCCCAAGAATAAACTTTATAAATATGGCTTAAATTGTTTGCATGTAGTCATGTAATTGAAGTTAACTTACATTTTCATGTTTGATATCTCTGGGATTTTGTGACATCAAATTATATTGTTTAATGTACTTCTGCAAGGCTGTAAACAGCAGCCATGCGGGTGATAGCTATCTGAACCACTTCCTGAGTTAACCCTATGTGGGGAGAGTTTACATAACAGCCATAATAACTCCAATGTCCAACATTTCGTTGCGTTGTTTTGTGCAGGACAATGAAAAGGAAGTTTACTTTGGAACAAAAGGGTTTTATATTACTATAAAATTTTCAATTGGTTTGCAAAGTTTTCATTTCATCGGAAAATTTTTCTGTGCAAGAAAAGAAAAAAAAAATTTTTTATTTGGATGGTTTCTCAGAAATTTGGCATCCATTAATGACACAAAAAAATTGCATGGACAGTTTTAAGATGAAATGTAACTTTTAAATTGTAAGAGTCACTGTTTGATAGATTACCTTTTTTTTTTTTTTTTTTTTTTGGTTTTGCACTAATCTTTATTAAACAGAGCTTATTTGAACATCCAGAATATTTACTGTAAAGAAATCCACCTTGGAACAGGGACTGCTCTGGCTGGCTTGACTTCCTAGTAACATCTGGTTTCACTTATTTCCCTAAAACTGAACAAGACATTTCTCCACAGCAACCCTAACATAAATGTCTAAACTCTCCTTTTACAAAATCTAATCTATAAGGGTAACAACATAAAGTCTTACCTTATGCAGAATCTTCACTCCTTTTCTATTCACAGTCAACCTTTTATCCTGTCAAGTTACCGGAGGTTCCAGCTGATGAGATTCGCCATAGAGGAGATCAATAACTCTACCAGACTGCTGCCAAATGTTCAGCTTGGTTATAAGATACTAGACCTCTGCTCAGACACACAGAACTTCCCGGGTGTTTTTAAGCTCATCACTGATAGAGGTTTCATCCAGCCCTGGAACTCCTCATACAGGATTGGGTCCAAAATGATTGCAGTGGTTGGTTCTTATACAAGCTCAGGGACACTAAGTGTTGCTCCACTTTTCATGATGGACTTCTTTCCAATGGTAAATATTTCAGCTATTTTAATATTTAAAAAAAAAAAAATAAACTGAAAAATAAAATGTATTATTTTAAGATGAAATGACGGTATATGGGCATTTGGGGGTTCTGACATTTCTCTTCAACAGGTCAGTTATGGAGCTGCCAGTTCTGTCTTTTCAAGAAAACAGAATTTTCCCTCATTCCTGCGAACAGTCCACCCTAATAAGGATGTAATAGAGGTAGTGTTAAGTATATTGCTAGAGTTCAACTGGCTCTGGGTTTCATTCCTTTACATTGATGATAACTATGGCAGAGATGGCCGGGATCTATTCATAAGGACTATCGAGGGCACTGAAATCTGTCTGGCCTACACAAAAGGCCTTGATCAGAATACAAACTACTCTACGATTTTCCAACATATTAATTCGCTAAAGGTAAATGTCGCAATTGTTTTCGCACCGGAATGGACTGCTGAAGCTCTCATTAAGGCTGCCATAAAACACAACGTCAGAAACAAAGTGTGGATAGCAGGAGATGCTTGGTCCTTACACAAAGAGCTTCCGAAAGAAAAGGGAATTGAAAATATTGGAACAGTAATCGGCATAGCAGAGCCAAAAATGGAAATAACTGGTTTCAATGATTTCATCTTTTCCTTCAAAGACCAGTATCAGAAAGGAAATATAATGCAAGAAGCATTTTGTGGTCAGACCTGCGACTGCAGCAATCATACTGCCGAAGATATCATTAACGCAGACCCATCCTTTAATTTTCCTGTTTACTCTGCTGTGTATTCTGTTGCCCATGCCTTACACTCAGTCCTTCAATGTGAAACCGGCAGCTGTAATAGAAGTATTGCAGCACGTCCCAGCATGGTAAGTATAGGATAACTACATAATCTATCCAACGTTTCCGCAGTTTAGAACATGTCAGTTTCCATTTTAACAATTTATATTTTTGGTACATTGAATAGATCTATATAAAGATCTATATCTACAAATATTAAATAAGTTGAAACATAAATTAAGTTTATTCAGAGATCTGTGATTTACTGCTAATATGCCCAGAGAAAGAAGAAAAAGCTCTACATATTTCTGCTGGTCTAAGTTTCTGCAACGATTACATCTTTAAGATTATTAAGAATTTTGATATAAGAGAAAGATAATTTGACAGAGTATGAAAAGCAGCTTTTCAAATGTGTGCGATGATAAAACAGCCTATCTGGTAAATCATAACTAATTTACCAAATGTTTCGGGTGTAGTACTATTTCACCAGTCATGTCAGGACCAGTTACTGCCTGACCATTTGGATAAACAAGTCACTAAACTAGAACTCGAAAAGACGGCTGACATCTATATGGATGGAAAGATTCACTCATTTTTCAGATTAAAAATACAATTTGAAAATAACAAAATATTTTAAGCAGATAAAAAACACAGAGCCCATATTTGTATATTAAACAGTTTTTTTTAGTAGTGTTTTGATGATTTCAAAACTGTAAGTGGAAAAATCATCCCTAATAGGAGAAAGAAATGCATAAAAGGGTTAATATGTTCGATATATGCTCTATGTACCACTTAATCAAAATCATTTGTATTAGTACCTCAT
>NW_015150611.1:165008-181505 GCF_000732505.1 Cyprinodon variegatus
TTTTTTTCAATGCTAAAAAATGCTGAAAAAGAAAAATGCTGTTTGTTTCTAGATATAAAGGAGTGTTCTATTGTAACAGCTATAGTGGCTGCTGGGATTTAGAGGGTTATTTCTGTTAAGCCCAATAAAAAAAAATGAATAGATTGTAAATTTTACAGCTACGGTTTCTTTATGGTCATCTAAATTATCCTATCATTGAATTATCCTAATTTTTGATCCTTTTTGCTTGATTTCTGACTTGAACAGGTGCCACGGTCAGTTTGTTCAGAAGAATGTGAGGCTGGATTTGCCAAATCACAAGAGGGACTCCACCAATGCTGCTTCAAATGTACGAAATGTAAAAAAGGAACCTATATCAACAGCACAAGTAAGATATTTTAAAATGGGCAAAAATTGTCTATCTCTTAAATATTTTAGTCATTTATAATAAAAAAAAAATGATACAATAGGAAAAAAAAGCTTGGTGAAGATTTTTTTTCTTGATAAACATGGAAAACAATCCATAGGCATACTATAAAACATGAAATATAAAAATAATAGGAGAGCAATTTAGTTTGTAATTAATTGCAGAATAACACAAGTCAGCCAAAAAAAACAAAACAAAAAACCTTTAGGGTGAAAGCTGGAGACCAATATTTTAGCGCAAAGAACCTTTTGGACTTACAGTTTACAGACTTACAGCCAAGACATACATTAAGTTAGTTACTACTTATTTTTCTAAGTTGTTCTGAATGAAAAAAAAAACATAATACTGTAATATGGTGTCTGTTAACATTTAACATTTATATACTGACTTAATGTTATTTATTTAATACAACAGAGGATCCTTTTAGCTGCATCAAATGTAAAAACACTGAGTGGTCTGAAGAAGGAAGCACTTCATGCAATCCACGGCGGGAGGAATACATGGCTTTCTCACATAGTGGAGCTGTGGTGATCATGCTTGGAGCTCTGGTTTTCGTGGGCCTCGCTGCAGCCGTATCCGTTCTTTTCTTTATCAATTACAACACTCCTGTTGTCAAATCTGCTGGAGGACCAATATGCTTCCTGATTTTAGTCTGCCTCAGCCTGTCTAGCCTTAGTGTATTTTTTAATCTTGGAAAGCCAACAGCAGCCTTTTGCATTTTACGTCTTTTGTTCTTTCTATTTTTCTTCACAATTTGTTTGGCTTGTTTTGTTGTTCGCTCTTTTCAGATTGTTTGCATTTTCAAAATAGCTGTCAAGTTCCCAAAAATTTTAAGTTGGTGGTTAAAATATAAGGGACAATGGTTGATCATCGGTGTGGCCATTGTCTCCCAGGCAGTTCTACTTATCATTGGCTATTCTGTTGGGCCCCCAATTCCTTACAATGACACACAGCTGCATTCTGATAAGATCCTCCATCACTGTGGAGATGATTTACTTCCACTAATTGGTTCTCTAATTTTAATTGCAGCTTTGATCATTTTTTCTTTTGGCTTCTCCTACACGGGAAAAGATTTGCCAAAAAATTACAATGAGGCCAAAGCGATAACTTTCTGCCTCCTGCAGCTGATAATCATCTGGACATTAACTGTTACTCTCCACGAACTTTACTTTGAAAAGTACATCCAGATTATTGATGCAATGGCAGTACTTTCCAGTGTCTACTCTTTCCTTTTCTGGTATTTCCTGCCAAAATGTTACATTATTGTGTTTGAACCTAAAAAAAACACCCAGCAGTACTTTCAAAGTCTTATTCAGAGTTATACACACAGCCAGTAGCTTCCTGTCTGTGCCTTGACCTTCTGAAAATCTTTTCAGTTTGGATAGCTTAGTATGACCTGAGTAATATCACAGGTTGAGTCCATTCCATACACTTTTCAGCTCGTGAGCCCCTGATATTACATGAATACTACTTGCCACACCAGTACAATGCATGTGACAAGCAAAAAAGTTTTAATCTTAGACAAATTTTGGAGAAAAGGTATGGAATACATAGAAATATAATACATAAGATACTAAAACAAACAAAATAGAGAGAGATAAGATAGAAGAGAGATGAGTTTGATGTAGTGGTTTAAAAACGCACTGTGGCAAAGCATGTTTGATGTACAGTGAATAGTCAATCCACGTTTTAATTGCTATCACAGCTAAAGCACTGTCTGCTTTACGCTTACATGCAGCATGTAGGAGTGTTTAGTACTCCTAACTGTTGTTTATTCCTCCCACCATATTCAGAATTATTTCACTGAGCTTAAAATATTCCTTCTGTTCAAGCTAAAACTTCTTTTGAAAATGTATAAATGTTTAATTTACAACAAAGGTTGGTGTATTCTGGGGCAGTTCTTCTTTCTGATGTATTTTAACTTTTGTAGGACAGTAAATAATGTTTAATATGTACAGGAGACACAGATTCATGCTTAATTACTTGCTGGAAATATTCAATGTATTGCCACGATATATACAAATTAAATATTTCATGTACAGTAAAATTTTTAAAACATGTTTTGAAATACATTTTTGTTGATAAGTATTTATTATTACTAATGTATTCTGTATGATATTCACTGAATTTACACATGTATCCTATTCTCAAAAAAAAATAAAATAAAAAAACTATATAAACTTGTTTCTTGTTCCTTGTCTCTTGGTTAGCTGTCGGCTCCTAGAAGATTTGCTACGTTGAATTCAATATAATGATGTAATAAAATAACTTCAAGGCCCTTATGTGAATGCAGACAATAAGTCCCATTTATTAATACTTCAACCATATTTTTAATAGTTTAATTAGAATTATATTGTTTATATTGGAACTAGTCACTAACTGAAATTAACTTGTTACTATTGAAATTAAAATAAATTTATAAAGAGGGTTAGCAAATAGGGCTGTACACAGGTTGGTGGTAAATGGAGGATAAGATTTGTAATAAAACCATTAAAATCATACTATTTTGCAACAAAATGGATACATGTTGCAGACACAATACCACTCAGCCTGTAAATACAAATTAAATTACAAAAATTTCCATCAGCAGACAGCTTGTGTAGCACGCATTATCCTATGTGCATTAGGATATTATTTCTCACATACTAAAATCAATGAACAACAACTAAAGGGTTTACCTAGACTGAGCAGAAACTAATCAGGACTAGCTGTAACTTAACTTGCAGTCAATTGGTCACCAATGAACAACTGCAAAATGGACAGAAGCAAAGAAATTAAACAGGCCTGCTCTTCAATGGATTTTACAGACTCAAATTTAGACAAACTTTATTGCTATTTTGTGTTCACAGAAAATGAAATCCTGATGCGTACAGTTTTCAACAGTGAATGAGCAGCTTACAGCAGTGAAATGAACATTTCCATTCATAAAGAGGAGTAGTGATCAATAATGTAGTGTAACAGTTTAGGAGAAAAAGAAAACCAGTTTAAATGTCATGGTGCAAAAGGCTATGATAAAGAAAGGTTCAGTGCAAAATAAATAAATAAATATGGTGCAAAATGCGGTTGAACATTGAAATGTGAATTCTATTCAAAGGAATTAGGAATTATAATCCATTTGTTGATTGCCCCTTTTATTATGAAAAGATGCATTAGGTCTCCCTGTACACCTTATTTCAAAATGGCTTTAGAATGACATTAAGCTTCTACTCAGGTCCCTAAAGAGAGCCTAGTTATATACGGCTAGTTATTGAGGGGTAGATTGATGCAGATTGACTACTGTAGGTCCAGTTATAAAATTAACTGGAAGTGTAGGATATTACCGATGGATTCTATCTTCATCTATACAGGAATATCTTTGGGAAACACAGGGTCTTTCCATTCAAGAGGGACATGTATAGTTTAGTTTATTCTCAAGGCACATAATTGGTTATAATAAAAAGAAAAGCTTTAAGATTTTTTTTTTTATAGCGGGCTCTTTGTAAAGACACGTTGTGGGGTTGATTTTTGAGACAGTTTCTGAAATCAGGCTGATTTTTGGCAGGTACCGTTCTACCAAAATAACTTTCTTTATTCCAAGAACTTATGTAAACACATAAGCGTGAGAATAAAATCTCTTCCTCCTTTTATACTCTTAATTTGTTATTACAAAACCGCAATGGCCCTACCCCTGAAGACTGATCCACGATAGTGCATCAGTCATGCACACAGACAATGAATCATTTATTTAGCAACTATTTGGTGGCACCAGAAATTTTGCATGCCTTTTTGAAGATAATCAGAATGTGACACTAATGTATTCATGACAGCTTGCTCATCTCCAAATCATGTAAATCATCATAGGAACCAAAATATTTATGAACCGTATAAAACATCCAGTGCAAAGGAAGAGGCAAAGTGAGAAGGACCAAAGACAAGCAAAACAAAAACTACGACCATGTGTAGGATTGTTGTTCATGTGTGTCTGCTGGGATTATTTCTACAGGCTCTGACTCAGCCCGCCACAGCCTCAGAGTTTTCTTTGGATGGAGATTTTTTGATTGGTGGACTTTTTGACATTCATCAAATTAGTGACACAGTTTTTCAAGACAGATCAGAGACTATCACTTGTTCAAGGTGGGTTATTTTCTCTGGTTTTGATCCCTTTTAGGATAACAGACTAAAAATAGCATGCATCATATTCTTAACTTACTAGCTGTTATAATACAGAACAAACAAGGAATGAATCCTGTTTACTCCTGAATACCCTTTTTATAAGTTTCCCTTTAACAATAAAAAAAAAAAAATCACTTTACTCTAAAAGCCATAGATTTAATTTACAACCTAATGGTTTGTACAATTAAATGTTTGATTATATCCTTTCAAATTCAGACAAGTTTTCAAACTCTACAGAAACCTTGAATTTCAATGACTTGGGTCTTGTTCTTTTTTCTCTCCACAGTCAACGTCTTACTCTCTCAAGTTATCGGAGATTTCAGGTGATGAGATTCTCTGTAGAGGAAATAAATAACTCAACTGATCTGTTACCCAGTGTAACCCTTGGCTATGAAATATATGACCACTGCTCAGATACTCACAATTTCCCCAGTATTTTCAACCTTATCTCCGTTAATGGTTCCATCAAACCTTGGAATAAACCACTGACAGAAACGTCGAAAGTGATTGCAGTGGTGGGCACTTATACAAGCACAGCCACTCTGAATTTTGCCCCACTCTTCATGACGGATCTTATTCCTCTGGTAAATATTTTTAACTTGACTTAACTGAATTGTTTTAACATTATTTGACACTTTTGATTATTTCTTTTCTAATAAAAATTTGAAAGCATTAAAAATATATGTATATGGGAAAAAACAATGTCACTTTCTCATTCACAGGTCAGTTATGGAGCGGCTAGTTCTGTCTTTTCAAATAAATATAAATTTCCATCATTTTTTAGAACAATACATCCAAACAAAGATGTTTTAAAAGTTGTCTTGATGATTTTGAAGGAATTCAACTGGCGCTGGGTTTCATTCTTACACATTGACGATGATTATGGCAGAGATGGTCGGGACTTGTTTATCAAGAGTATTGAGGATACTGAGATCTGTCTGGCATACACTAAAGGCCTTAATACGTACACAAATTACCTAAAGACTTTACAAACACTAATCTCACTTAAGATAAATGTCATCATTGTTTTTGCACCAGAATGGACTGCTGAAGATCTCATTAAGGCCGCTATAAAGTACAACATCACCAACAAAGTTTGGATAGCCGTTGATGCTTGGTCCTTACACAAAACGCTTCCGAAAGAAAATGGGATCAGAAATATTGGAACTGTCATTGGGATTGCTGAGCCAATATTAGAAATACCAGGTTTCAGGGATTTCATCCATTCTTTTAAAGCTCTGCATCAGCAGGAAGATAAGGGAAAGTTCTGTAATCAAATCTGCAACTGCACCAATGTGGCAGCTGAGGATATCATCAATGCAGACCCATCTTTCTCTTTCTCTGTTTACTCTGCTGTGTATGCCATTGCCCATGCTTTACATTCTGTCTTGCAATGTGGAGCGGGCAAGTGTAACAGCAATGTGACGGTGCACCATCAAATGGTGAGTTTATTATCTTTTAGACAACTCTTTTTGATATCCATTTTTTTTTTCTGACATATCTTTAAAATATAAAATAAAATAACTTATATAACCCTTTTCTCTACATAACAACGTTTAACTGAAATATCTAATCATGATGGAAATTAATAGAATTATACACCATAACTATGATACTTTTATTTTCAAATATTAGGAAAGGTACATATGATGGTGATATTCCTTCTTTCTACAGAAGCAGATTTCCTTATTTAATGTGATGTTAAAGACACCTCTTAAAGCTATACTGAATCTGTTTGGTTGAATCAGTTTATTTACAGAACAATATTAATTGACTGCAATTTTAAATTCATCATGTTAAAAACTAAGAACAAGGTAAGTAGGGGTATTGCATACCTACAATATCAACCTGAATGTTCAATTACAACATGCCTGCCCAACTTTTGTCGAGGAATTTATAACCAATGCTGTCTCATTTCCTTCATCAACACTGCACTTCACTGTGCATCAACACGTTCAATGTCTGTTACAGGCTGAATCATTGACGGACCACTACTTTTTATATACTGTATACAGTAGAGCTCAAACTTTTCATATACCTGACACATTTAAGTTTAATTAATCTTGAAATTTATCAACATTTAGACTCCCTATAAATTTTTTATGTCTTTTAAGAGATGACTGTTTTTTTTTGATAGAATAAGTTTCTTCTTTGGGTAAGTATAGACATTGCATTTGAACAATGAAATGTGTAGACCCCTCCCTCCGCTTTCTTTTTAAATGACCTTGATCAAAATCTAGAACTCTCAATATGTTTAGTCTTATATTACAAACTCTAGATTCAACATAATATGTAGAAGACAAACAAAGTAAATACTTAGGTCCGGATGTGTATACATATTTTCAATAATTAATTAAAATTGCTTTTAAGTATTATATATTTTTTTTGTTTTTTTTTTTGTTTACCAGCTCAAAAATTGCCTTATGGCGTCAGATCAAACAAAAACAAACCAAAGCTATTTACCGGCTACTGAGCAAGAACAATAGGGCTTCGATTCACAGTTTGGAGATGCTAATTTGTTCTTTTTCACACAGGAACATTCACAAACAAAAGCTCCTCCTCTCCTGCTCCATTGAGTAAGACAAAGAGCACGGATAAAAGGAGGGATGCATCAGCTTAGGTGTTAGTTCTTATTTGACATGCAAATATCCCGTGATATCATCTCAGTTAGTCACACTCACACTGCCATAAACAGTGGAGTCCAGACGGTCATGGGATACCCTTTATTTGTAGTGACTGGCTGATAACTCAGAAAGAGTAAATCAATAATATGTGCTAGTAAGAGCAGTGTCTGGATATCCTTTTCTGATCATAAAAACAGTGAGGCAAAGAACAGTGTTTGCAAAAAAATCTTTAAGGATGGGTCAACAAATAGTTTGTAATAGATTTGTAACATTAACTCATCTATCCATCTAAATCTGACAAAAATGCTTCTCTTAATTATAGGTGAAAACATGTAGTCTGGCTTGAACAACTATATTCAAAGTTCAAATTCAAACATTCAGAAAAGATAGTAAAGGGTAGGACCGTTTTATAGACTATGTGATGTAATGCAAAAGTTGTCTCTTTCTTGTATTCCCAAAAAGCAAAGAAAGATGTGTACACAGGCTTAGAAGAGTGTTGGCCTAGCGGTTAGAGCAGGGCGCTTGTGCTCTGAGAAGGTTACAAGTAACCTAGCTCGCGGAGCTAGGCGGAGCGAGACATGCATCTGGCTGTTGTCAGGTTAGGTTACAAGTACCCAGTTCAATCCCCACAGCCTGCACTCTTGGTCTCTGAGCAGGACCATTAACCACACACTGCTCCCAGAGCGCCGTACAATGGCAGCTCATTGCTCCCCAAGGGGATGGGTTAAATGCTGAGGTAAATTTCACCAATGTGAGATCAATAAAGTTCAATTATTATTATTATTATTATGCTTGGTTATTTCATCCAGAAAGAGGAATTAGATTGTGTAAGAAATAATGCTCGATTCAAAGTCTTCCTGTTTGGTCAACACATCTAATGATAATAGGGAGGACATGTAAAACTCTGTATGTTTACAAGTAATCTGATTTAGTTTCCCAACAGATTTTACCAGAGCTAAGGAGATCAAACTTCAGTCTTCTGAACCAGAGGGTTCAGTTTGACGAAAATGGGGACCCAAAATATGGCGGTTATTCAATAGTGTTCTGGAACCAAAGTGGTGAAGCAGAAAATGTTGGCTACTATAATTTCCCCCCATCATCCCAGTTCTTCATCAACAAGAGCAAAATCCAGTGGCACAAGGATGGGGAGGTAATGTCTATGTACTATTTATAATAAATAATACTGAAATGAGCTTTACATGAGCATTACATGATTAAGTATGATCTGGTCAGTCTAGCATTAGAGTGAGGGCCATTTCTCCAATTTTACAATCAAATTGAGGAACAGTTGTTGCAAAGCGAGGACATTTTACCAGTCCTTACAAGCTATTTTGCTAATGGTTAGGTTTAAGGCTAAATTGTCAATTGGGTTAGGGTTAGGGTGAGGTATGCATTGGCAATGGTTAGGTTTAGGGTTAGTTTTAGGGCTAGGACATAGAAAGGGTTGAAAATTACTGAAAATCAATGGAAGTCAATGGGAGTCAACATGGTCCTTACTACGATGGCAGAATGAGTATGGGTGTGTGTGTTTGTGTATATATTTTTATTGGTTTTTCCTTTTTGTTTGATACATGACCTTCACAGGTGCCTGTGTCCTTGTGTTCCCAAGAGTGTCCTGAAGGCCATTATAAAGTACTACAAGAAACGCACAAATGCTGCTTCACTTGCACTATTTGTAAAAGAGGAACTTATGTCAATAGTACAGGTAAAACATCTAAATAAAATAAATACATTCGTAAATGCCAATTCTGGTGTTGCTCATCCAGTTGTCAGTTTTTAGATATGAAATATATGTAAGCTTGTTTAAATCTGTTTTGTGCATTAAAACAGAAAACTGGCCTTATAATATAATTACAATATGGTTATCTTTAAATATGTATCACAGGCCTATTATTATTTGAACATGCAAGTCTACACATATTTCTTTTTTTTAGCTAACTTTGCAAATTAACTGTCTGTGTATTCTGTATAACAGGGGATTATTATGAATGCACAAAATGTAAAGAAAAAGAGTGGTCTGAGGAAGGAAGTACTACATGCCATCCGCGGCTTGTGGAATACACACCCTATTCAAGTGGTGAAGCTATGATGATCATACTTGGAACTTTAATTTTTGTGTGCCTTGCTGCAGCTATATTTGTTCTCTTTTTACACAATTACAAGTCACCTGTTGTCAAATCTGCGGGAGGTCCAATGTGCTTTCTTATTTTAGCATGCCTGAGTCTGTCCTGCATTAGCGTGTTCTTTAACTTTGGTATACCCACAGCTGCTTCCTGTGTTTTGAAATATTTCCCATTTTTCCTCTTTTTCACTGTATGTATTGCATGTTTTTTAGTACGTTCATTTCAAATTGTTTATGTATTCAAAATAGCAACTAAGTATCCCATCCTCCTCAGTTGGTGGATGAAATACCAAGGGCAGTGGTTGTTCATCATTGTAGTATTTGTCATTCAAACAATTTTACTCATTCATGGTTATTCCTCTGCCCCCCCAACACCTGAAAAAATTACACAACAAGAATCAAAAACAATCATACTTTGGTGTAATCAAAATGTTGAAGCTTTGTCTGGTTTTCTGATTTTATTTTCAATATTGTGTTTCTTTTGTTTTATTTTCTCTTACATGGGAAAGGATCTTCCAAAGAATTACAATGAGGCCAAATCAATAACGTTCTGCCTTCTGCTGTTGGTCATAATCTGGATCATATATGCCACTACCCATCTTCTTAACCATTCATCTTACACCTCAACTTTCAATGCTCTAGCATTACTGTCTAGTCTCTACTCTTTTCTCTTTTGGTATTTCCTGCCAAGGTGTTACATTATTGTTTTTGAACCCCAGAAAAACACACAGCAATATTTCCTAAGTCTTATTCAGAGTTATGCAGAGACATCGAGCATGTAACTCCTGACCTTTATAAGTTTAAGTAGTTCAAGAGCTGTATATATGTATTTAAAAAAAACACACAAGATACCATTATCAGAATGTTCATATAACAAAGGAGTGCTGACACTTGACATGATTGTCTGCTAAAGTTCCCTGTAAATCATATTTGCTCTGTTGATAAAAAAAAAAATGTGTAGATAAAATGTGTTAATTTATGTCTTGGCATAATAAAAAAACAAAAAACAAAGAAAACCTATTGATTAATACTGCTCTCACCCATGTAGTGGAATGAAGTGTCAGGGTTCTGCACTTTGTTTAAGTTTATTTTTAGTTTCTTTGGTATTCTGTTTCTTTGCAGTTGTTTTCTGTCAGTTTTTTATTCCTTTAGTTACTCTCTGCTGCCCCCTTGTGCCTGTTCCTTTCCCCTCGGCTCCCTTCGAGTTAGTTCTATTCACACCTGCTCCATATCAGCTCATTAGGCCATCCTTTGTTCTGTTCCCCATATATTCGCCATCTATAGAGTTCCTCATTGCTGGTTTCTTCTGTCACGGTTGAGTGGAGATTTTTGAGGAGATAAGGAGGCAGAGATGAGTCTTGCTGATTCAATAAAAAGTCCAAGGCAACAGTGGCAAAAATCCAAAATACTGAAAACCAAAATCCAATTAACATCGGGTTGAACACACATAGAAAGAAACAAAGCAACAAAAAAATAGAGGGCAGAACCCTGACATTAAGTCCCCTGTCATTTGTGCCCCAGCTATAATTAGCTTTAAAATTAAGCTACATAATGTTGTTTTTTCAACAGTTTTAATATGTTTTTCCAGGGATAACTTTTAGGACCTATATCCTCCATGCCCTCGCGACCCTACTTGGGATAAGCGTGATGGAAAATGGATGGATGGATGAATGGATGCTTTAAATAAACAACACATAAAACATTACATCAATATGTTGATTTTGGAGAAAGGAGTATTAGCAGTAGTTGAACTGACTGCATTTTCTTTTTCTTGAGACCCAACTCTACATTGTCATTAATTTCTAAAATCCCTTAAAAACCTGATTGTTGCCAATAATGGTCTCTAAGGAAAAGTAACCTAATTTTTTTTAACAAGTTTTTAAAACTTTACAAGGTATTTGTGAATATATGTATGAAAATGTATAGGTGTATTGGTTTATGTACTGGTGATATCAGGTGAACATATATTGATTAATATCTAGTAGCTGTGTCATAATGGGAAATATGAAACATAAACGAAAAAGCTATATATATATATATATATGTATATATATATTATTTATTATTTTTTTCTCTAGTCAAGGCAATTTTGATTTAAATTAATTCCTAAGAAGTTTCCTGCTTAGCTTTTTTACGCTTTTTTCAGTTGTTCTAATGTAAATATTGTGTAAGTATCATCTTTCTTAATAATATAATCAGTATATGTATTCATAAATGTATTTGATGCAAACATATAAACAATTTATAGACAACATTAATTGGTTATGAGGGTGTATTTTATTCACTATATCTTTTTTTTTAATTATTATTGCTCTGTAGCAATAATAATATTGTCAAAAGTCATTGTATGTTGCATAAATGTAGCCAGTACATCCTTGGGCAACACAACAATGTACACACATCAATATGCCAATTTGATGGGTAATTTAGTCATTATTAAACCTAACAGTCATGTTTTTAGACATTAGGAAAAGAGATCAAACGCTGCCCTGGGAAAATTTGTAAACTTCATGCAGAAAGCTCAGTGTTTGAATAATATTTATTGTGTATAACATTATATAGAACAAATCTAATCAAAATACTCTTCAATTAATTTAACTTTCACATAGCTCATTCCTTTAGGATTCATATTCAGATAGAGTCATTCCAGCTTAAAGGTGTACAACATACAATGTCAGTTGATAATATTACGCGCACTCGTACAACACAATGTTATAACCAGCCAACTTCATGCAATCTTTGCACTTAGGCAAGCCCTAAACCTACACTGCCGTTGGACAACAAGCGGTAATTTATAAATGTTTTAAATCAGGTTGGGTCCTGATTACCCAGCAGGTGGGTCCGGATTTGGAATGCTAATCCGTAACCTCTGCACTAGAGGTACTGGACTGCTCTTTGATATGATCACCATAACTCAGATCTTTTATTTATCAGGCTCCTCTCCTGAGCAACTAACAATCAGTTCTAGTCTGTGAGGCAGACACCATGTCTGCTTTAAGGCAAAGCTTAAACCTTTCATTTTTTGATTAAGCTTATAGTTAGCGTGGCTAAGGTTATCCAGGGTTGCTTCATAAATGTTTTGTGAATACCAAAATGCTTCAGTCTAATTCTATGGGTCCAATGGCGCAATTGGTACAATTTGGCATATTTGGGGGGGTTTGGAGACCTTGGTGACACCAAAGTTCAAAGCCCCACAGCTCTGGAACTGTTGTAGCTGTCAGGATTTGGTTATGGATTGTTGACCCAAAAGCAGAGGCAGGAAGGCAGAGGTGAATTTCTTGGTGATTAAATTAAGCTTTACTGAAAACACAGGAAGGTAATCCAAAAATCCAAAAAGAAAACAAAGTCTAAACTAACACGAAACCAGGAGTCCAAAAATCAAAACAAGAAAACAAGTCAAAACTAGCCAGAAACCATGAAGACATCAGGGGGATAACTATCACAAGGTGGAAGACTTAGAGAGACGGGGTTGGAGGAAGTTTGATGAGGAACCAGCACTGAAGAACTGCACAAAGAGAGTATTTATGGGAGACTGAAACAAAGGGAGAGCTAACAAGCAGATTAGGAGCATGTGTGAGTAGAGCAGAAACAAGAAAGGGGCAAGGGAAAAGATGAGAACTCAAGAGGGCAGCAGAGGGCAACAAATAAAAAACTGAGAACTGAAAATAACCAGAAAACACAACAAAAAAAAGAATTAAACTACTAAGACTATAAAACATGGAGTAAAGCAAAACTGAACACTCAAAAGAAAACATAACAGAACCAAGACTAAGATAGAAACAGAAAAAAACCCCAAAGAAGACAATAAAATAAGAAATAAACCATAGAAAACAACTTAACAGAACCAGAACTCTAACAGTAGCTAGAGGTCTCAAATTGTCTGCAGTTGTCATTGACATGATGTAGAACAAATGTAATACAATGAGACATGCCTATTCCATTTAAGCATGTCTTTATTAGAAATCCCTATTATTTTTGAGAAGAAAAAAAACACCTTTCAGTCATGTTTGAACTGATGCAGTTTAATCTGCGTTTAAGTCACATTTACATTTATATTTTCAGAAACATGAAGGTGTTAGCTTTCAAATGATGTATCACACATGTAATTTGGGCTTACAGTTCCTCAGTTATTTGCTTTTCCATTTGGGTATGCAAAACAGGCAAGGATTACTTAAGATTAGTTGGGCCAATTGCCTTTCTGACAGAATATTTGTCTGGCCTACACAAAAGGCCTAGAGAAGAATACAAAATACTACTGTTTTCCAACATGTAAATCACTAAGGGTACATGTAGCAGTTGTTTTCGCACAAAATGGATTGCTGAAGCTCTCAATAACACTGTCATTAAACACAATGTCAGAAACTGTGTGGAGAGCAGGAAATGCTGTGTCCTTACACAAAGAGCTTCCTAAAGTGAAGGGAATCAAAATGATTGGAACATTATTGGAATAATAATCTGAATGGAAAGGTTTACTTCTTTGTCAGAAGTACATTTTCAGAATATCAAACATTAAGAAGGTATTAGACATAGAGCTCACATTTCTACATTATACACTTTTTTGTCCTGATGTTTTCAAAAGCTATAAATGGAAAAATCATAATCAGCAGAAAGAAAGATTTGAAAGGACCTTTGTGTCTCTAATAAACTGTATAAGATGCTTTTCTTGGTGAATGTAGTTACTGAAATCCATGGGCTTATCAACAACCACTGTTTGTTAGACCAAAGGGCCAGTCGTCCCATTAAGTAGTCCGCAGCACTGGAACACCACAGGGGATGGTACACTCACCATCCTTTGTACCGTACTTAGTACACCTCTGACTTCCAGTACCAGAAAGAGTCCTGTCATCTGCAGAAATACTCCGATGACTCTGCAATCATTGGCTGCATCAAAGATGGACAAGAAGCTGAGTACAGGGAGCTAGTGAACCGCTTTGTGGAATGGTGTGGGGGAAAAAAATGTGAACAAAAAACAGTGGGGATTACTGTATATTTCAGAAGAAACAGAAACAAGCTGAATCCTAATAACAGCATGGGAGAAGAAGGGGAGATGATGGAGGAGTATAAATACCTTGGTGTTAACCTAAACAACACACTTAACTTAAGATGTAATTCTTAAGTCATCTACAAGAAAGGATAGAGCAGACTGTACTTCCTAAGAAAGCTTAGGTCCATCTGTATTTGCAGTTTGTACTACATAAGTGGAGCATAGGAACTAGATGCTGCTACTCTGTTTTTGGTTCTAATTCTGGGGGTACTAAGCAGACTTGAACTAGTCTCTGATTTAAAGTTCTCTACAGACACCGTGCTTCAGGTAGGATTTAAAGCAGTCAAGTGAAGACATTCATAGAGGCATTATTATAATAAAACTCTTCCAAGAATGAGAGCAGACAAACAACACCCATCTCTGGTTTGCCCTGTTTTAAGATAACAACCATCTGTTAACTTTTTCAGCTTTTCTCAAAGCAGAAGATGTCATAAAACAAACAAATACAAAGGAGACAGTAAGATAGCCTTGTCCTTGGAATAGATATCTTAAACGAGGCCAGCTTGCTGCTGGTGCTGAGAAAAAACAAAACAAACTCATCTCAAAGAAGGCCTTAGCAAATCTAATGTCTGAAAATGCGTCACAATAGACCTTTTGATGGACAATAATAAAGCGATTAGCACACGCAAAACAAAACCTTTGATAGCCAGAGTTTAGGGTGCTGACATTAATCTCATTTAAATTAAAAAAAGGTCAGTCTATCTAAATGTTTACCAAAGGACTTGATAGAAAGTCTAAAATTCCAACCAACTATTCAGCCTTTCCATCTGTGGGAAGTAATTCATTTGTGATTGACATTTGAAAAAAAATCATTTTTACAAATAGAATTATAGCAATATACTTCTAATCATTCTAATGAAAGAAACCACATAAAAGGCAAAAACGGAAATCAATTGTGCCACCAAAATAAAGGTTACACAAAATAATGGTTTACTGACTTAAAAAATGGAATATAGAAAAACATGTTGCTTGAAATTTTTCTAAAGATGAGTGAATGGAGGGAGAAAAAGGAAAGCATAAATGGCAAATAAGGCTAAATCAAAACTTTCCAAAAGAAAATAAAGAATAAAAATAAAAAAAGAGTTGGCCTTTTTTTTCCAGATTTGTCAGACAGATCATGACTAATAACATGACTAACAAAAAGAAAAACAGTAAGATCTTTTTGTCACATTCAAAGCATCTAAAGCATTTCAACAAGGAAAAAAGTAATCGCACTATAAATGAAAAAAAAAAAAAAAACTGTCAGCATGATCAAACCAAAAAATATTTGCAAAAATGCTCTTTAATCAGAGATATACTCTTTTCAGATCTTAATCCCAGGGTGAGCTGTTTTGAAAGAAACCCCCATTTTTTGGTAAGGGACATGCATTTGTTTAGTTTTTTTCTCTCTCTTAATATTTGGTCTTTTTTATGAGGAGGGATCAAAAGCATTTAAAAATCAGTGTCAATAAATTGATTTGATTCTCTCAAAAGCTGAGCAACAAGCTGTTTTGTCTTTGGGGTGGACCATTGTCCTTGAATTTGTAGCATTTATGGCATCTGGATCCAGAGGCAGAGTAACGTTATAGCTGGTTGGCTTGGGTCGATGTTTCCTTGAATCTAATATGCTGTGGCTGCTGCTGCCTCGGCTCACAACATCATGGATTTCTACTGCCAAGGCATCTGTGTTCTCAGCTGGTCCATCTCCTGGTCGCAGGTGGTACTGCTCACTGCACCTGAACAGAAAACTTAGAATTAGGTTGCCAGCAAATCAAACCCTACAGTACAGGCCTGATAAAGGACAGCCTGAATGAAGATGGTGGGATTACTATCATTTTAGAATTATCTTATTTTTTTTTGTCTAATTTAGAGAAGAATATGCGATAGGACATTTTCTTATTATAATATCAATAATATTATCTTTAGGAGAGAATTCAATGTCCTCTTTACAATATTTAGCTAATTAATATAGCCACTACTTGTTATCCTCACAGTAATAGACTGCTATTAGTTTATTATGCTTATTGGCCTGTTTATGACAAATTACTTGACACACATACAAAAATATCATTGCTCCTTTATTTAGTCAAATTATTTACTTTTTAGGAAAACATTCTCTGGGATGTTGGAAATCCATAGTAGATCAATCAATCAATCAATCAATCAATCA
>NW_015150611.1:182948-199401 GCF_000732505.1 Cyprinodon variegatus
ATATATATATATATATATATATATATATATATATATATATATATATATATACAGACAATGAGTTATTTGTCAACCAAGTATTTGACAGCTGCATACATTTTGCATGCTTATTTGAAAATTATTCAAATAAGACAGTAATATATTCATTACTACTCCTTTTTCTTAAATTTTTGCTGGCATTACAGTCAAACCTCTGGTGCAAAGGCAAGAATAAGTTTGTAAGAGGTCACCATAGACAGGCAGTAAAAACGTATGGCAATGTATAAGATTCTTGCTCCTGTGTTCCTGTTGGGATATCTACTACCGGTACATGCCCTCACTGAATCAGCTCCTGCCTCAGAGTTTATTTTGGAAGGAGATTTTTTGATTGGTGGACTTTTTGACATTCATCAAGTCAGTGACAATCTTTCTCCGGACAGACCAGAGGTTATTACTTGTTCAAGGTTGGTTATTTTACCATGACTAGCAACTTTTTCTTTATTTAGCAGTTGCAAAATACCATACATGATTTGTTTCCCTAATAGATTTAGCTTCCAAAAACAAAAAGGAGGGAATGAATCTGAATTACTTGAATACTATATTCACTGTTCTTTTCACAGTAAAAATTGCAACATTTGTAATATGCAGACATCACAGGAACCTACATATAAATAACTTTTTCCTTGTCCTTTTTTCTATTCACAGTCAACCTTTTACTTTATCAAGTTATCGGAGATTTCAGGTGATGAGATTCTCTGTAGAGGAAATAAATAACTCAACTAATCTGTTACCCAGTGTAACACTTGGCTATGAAATGTATGACCACTGCTCAGATACTCATAATTTCCCCAGTATTTTCAACCTTATCTCTGTTAATGGTTCCATCAAACCTTGGAATAAATCACTGACAGAAACGTCCAAAGTGATTGCACTAGTGGGCACTTATACAAGCACAGCAACTCTGAATTTTGCTCCACTTTTCATGACTGATCTTATTCCTCTGGTAAATATTTCAACTGGACTTAGCTGAATTGTTTTAACATTATTTAATAGTTTTGATGGTTTTTTTCAACATTTTGAGAAAGTAATGTTTTAATAAAAACAATGTCGATTTCTCATTCACAGATCAGTTATGGAGCTTCTAGTTCTGTCTTTTCAAAAAAATATAATTTTCCATCATTTTTTAGAACTATACATCCAAACAAAGATGTTATAAAAGTTGTCTTGATGATTTTGAAGGAATTCAACTGGCGCTGGGTTTCATTCTTACACATTGACGATGATTATGGCAGAGATGGTCGGGACTTGTTTATCAAAAGCATTGAGGATACTGAGATCTGTCTGGCATACACTAAAGGCCTTAATACGTACACAAATTATCTAAATATTTTTCAAACACTAATCTCACTTAAGGTAAATGTCATCATTGTTTTTGCACCAGAATGGACTGCTGAAGATCTCATTAAGGCCGCTATAAAGTACAACATCACCAACAAAGTTTGGATAGCCGTTGATGCTTGGTCCTTACACAAAACGCTTCCGAAAGAAAATGGGATCAGAAATATTGGAACTGTTATTGGGATTGCTGAGCCAATATTAGCAATACCAGGTTTCAGGGATTTCATCCATTCTTTTAAAGCTCTGCATCAGCAGGAAGGTATGGAGAAGGATAAGGGAAAGTTCTGTGAGCAAGTCTGCAACTGCACCAATGTGACAGCTGAAGATATCATCCATGCAGACCCATCCTTCTCCTTCTCTGTTTACTCTGCTGTGTATGCCATTGCCCATGCTTTACATTCTGTCTTGCAATGTGGAGCAGGCAAGTGTAACAGCAATGTGAAGGTGCACCCACACATGGTAAGTTTATTATCTTTTATGCAATTCCATGGTCCCTTAGGAATAATCTATTTCTTACATTTCTTAAATATACAGAAAACACAACATTTTGTTTGTTTCATTAGTTTTTTTCTTATCAGAAAAAAGAGAAATAATTTGAAAATGTAATTTTGCAGAAATTGTATATATCATAGTTAATTTGAGCAAAAGCTGCAAAATACCCCTGATTTTAATAGAGGGTGATTAACTTATTTAAGGTGTTTTTTTATATGCCTCTAAAACCAGTGAGTTAATTTACAGAACATCATTCCTTCTGTGTGGGTACAATTTTAGTTTAAGTAATTTTTAAACAATAGCTAATAAGTTATCGCTCAGAATGACGTTGGTGATTCCAAAAATTGTATTGCTTTGAGCCATTTATTAGTTCACCAGCATGGAGACTACCTTATTGGTTCAGGAGAATCAAAGACAAAACAAAGCTATTTAATGGATCCTTAGCAGCAACAACGGGAAAACAACTCACAGTTTATTGGTTGCTCATTTGTTTTTACTTTGTGCCGCAGATACATGCACAAACAAGCCCCTCCTCTTCTACTCCACTGAATGAAAGCATGGATTAAAGGAGGGGTGCAGCAGCTTAGGTAGTAGCGCTTATTTGACATGCAAATATTACATGATATCTGAGTTGTATATTGTACACTGCCTTTAACATGAACATAGGAGGTTTAGGGGTTTGTGGAATGCCCTTTATATGAAGTCAGTGGCTGAAAACTAAAAAAGACATAAAGTGTACTCTGATGTAGTCTGACTGGCTACAGAGTGGCATCTAGAAACATTTTTCTGATGACAAAAACAGTAAGGCAACCTACAGTATTTGCCAAAAAATATCTATTAAGGTCGGGGTTAACAAATAGTCACATCACCATGTAGATGTAGATTCTAATCTAAATCTTGTCTAGATAATTGTTTTTGAAACAGGCCTGTCAAACTAAATATAAATGAAAATAAGACAGTTTTGAATATGAGGTTAAAGACATGGCAAGGCAAGTTTTTTTTTTTTTTTTATATAGCACATTTTATTGGCAAGAGCATTTACATTTGCTCTACATTAGAGAAACAGGAAAGCAAATTGCTCTGGAATAGAGGCAACACAAATATTTCAAGAGAATAAAAATGAATAATTAAAATAAGACAATTATATAAAAAGCTGATTGATTAAAGAAAAAGAAAATAATTGACTAAAGAAAAAGAAAGATGGACTGAAAAGTTTACTAACGTTTAGATAGTATACTCAAAGGTCACTCTAAACAAATTAGTGTTAAATCTTGATTTGTTTTTAAAACTTGTGTGAGCAGTCAGGTTGCATCTGAGAATCAGGCTATTGTGAGCTGATGTGCAAGAAGCATATAGTTATAGCGCTGTGGTCAATCATATGTGTAGTTGTGCACATTTAAAGTATCTTCATTGTCCGAATTAATATAGGGATCCACTGTTTAGTGCCAGGGCTAGCTGTAAAGGCCAAAATGCTACTTTGCTGTCCACTCCCGATGAGCTTTCATTCTTCCCAAAAATAAATAATTATTTCATAACTATTCATTGTATATTTAAAATGCTCACACAAATAGTTTTTAAAGGCAACAACCTGAAGAAAGAATATAGTTTTGATGTATACAATTACAATATTACATAATATGACCAACAACTTCAAAATGCATGCACATGTGATGGCTGCAAAATCAAATGCAAGATAAAGCTGTGCAATCAAATACAAAACTAAATAAAATATCAAGGTTAAGACAACTTTGAAAGGTAACACTCTAAAGAATAAAAGCAAACTTGAAAGATAAGTACCAGAAGTATTTTACACTAACGAAATATTTAGCAAATATCTAGTGTAGTAAAGTAGTAAAGGGTCACTTCTTTATCAGTCCTGGTTCCTGTAGGGCAAGCTTTGGGCCACCCACACTGGCCATTGAGCATATTGTCCTTCTGAAGAAGCTTGGTAAATCTTTCATACATGATGATACTCATATATACATAACACAGGGGTTTAGCTATAGTAGATTATGGACAAAGGTTTTGCCTTCCACTCACATGGATATCTAAGGATACCCACTGCTCTGGAAGCATTTTTATTTTAACTTTGGTTGTCTG
Source organism: Cyprinodon variegatus (assembly GCF_000732505.1). Lineage (NCBI taxonomy): Eukaryota > Metazoa > Chordata > Actinopteri > Cyprinodontiformes > Cyprinodontidae > Cyprinodon > Cyprinodon variegatus. The sequence goes on from NW_015150611.1 coordinate 186,918, forward strand.
TTGTCTTCTTTTTGCTGTTGTTATGTTGTCTGTTTTCTGCCCTTTCATCTCATTCAGATGTGGAAGCAGACTTCTAGGAATTACTGTATATCTTCTGTGTTGTCTTTTTTTGCTGTTTAGTTTTATCTTCTTTCCTTTCAACGATCTATCCTGTCCCTATCTCTTTCTCTATCCCCTTAGTTCATATCCCCTTTCTTTCTCCCCCCTTCTCCGTCTCAGTGTCTGTTTTATACAGTTTTACTTCCTAAATGATTCCCAATAAAGTTTCATACACAAGGACCCTTTGGAACTCAATGGCAACAACTATAATAATCTGCCAGAGAGAGCAAATATGATTAGCTATTGTCTAGCTCTAGGACAATGACTGCCAGAGCTATATTGGCAAACCTGGAACACGTACCGTAAAAAAAGAATACAGGTTCTCAAAATCTGGCTTTTGACCCATAAAAACGCCAGAATGAATGCTTGGCTCAAATATTGGTTGTAATTCAAATCTTTCAATAAAATATAATGTGTAAAAAGTACTGTGTTTGGAGCTAGGCTTGGGCAACACTGCTGCTTTCCTCCCTTGGGTGGTACCAGGTCCCAGCCCTTTTTAGAACTCAAGCTGCCTTCCCACACTGAGAAGTCTGGGGCTCTCCTCCTTGGTCTGTGGGCTTTTCCTCCCCAGGAGGATTGGCTCCTAGACCTGGGAGGATAGTGTATGTATGAGGAAGTAAGAATATGTTTAGTGTGTACCCCTGTGTGCATCTCAGTTGAGTATTTGTATATGTCCATATGGGTGTAAAGGTGGGATTGTGTGTGTGTCTTTGTCTGCTTGTCAGTTTGAGATTTTGGCTCCCCTTCCACATACTGAAACACCCTAGGCCCAAAGTATGAGAAGGGCCTGTCTCCTGCCCTTTCATATGTTCCCCACTGATGAGAGGTGCCTGTGTCTGCTGGCATGCTGATGGATCTCCAGGTGCGAGTTGAGTAATTCGATGGCCGCTGTCCTGGTGACTGCTGGGCCAATTAGGGGGTGGTGTGCCCCCGGACCTCTCATCCAGGTCCACCTTGGGTGTGGCCAGCCGCCAGCAGAGCATATGGGCTCACTGCAACAACCTGTTGGACCTCGGCACTATAACAACTGGGGCCAGGCCCCTTAGGCCCCCCTGGGGGGTTGGGTTCCTGCTATTTTTGTCTGCCCTTCTTTTGTGTGTGTGGCTATCCTTATGCTTGCCCTACTTGTGGTCCAGTGATCTGGGGTGCCTTTGGATATCTGGGGCTCATGTCTTATCTTTGCCGATCCTGGGCCCTGTAAGGCAAGGCTGGTACCACTCACACCTGCATCTTTTCATTCTGAAGAAGCTTTCTAAATCCTTTATACACAACCTGCCCATGCACACATACTATATGAGTTTGGTTCAGATGTTCATGGATAAACGGCAATACTAAATACTAATCTGCAACTACAGATATATACCACCCTGAATAGTGTTGTGTAATCAGCATAAGTTTGCCTTCCACACACATGGATATCTAAGGGATACCTGCTTCTCTAGAAGCTTTTTTGATGTTTACACTGGTTGTCTGTTGTCTTATTTTCGCCGGAACCTTGTGGCGACAACCAAAATGGTCTGACCATAAATGCAAATCTGTTGGGCTATTATCTAGCCCTGAGCCATCAATTCCTAAAGCTATATTGGCAAAACAGGGCAAACAAAAACATCAAAAGAACCATGGGTATAAAAGTAATAAAAACAGCATCAACATACTTGGTTTTGTCTATTTCTATGCAATGCTCTTATATCTTTGAAACACATGAATATGCTTCATCGTTATTATTTTTATTATTCAGTTTAAATTCTATAGAGGATCTCAAGACTCAACTCTCCAAGTTTCCTTGTTGCCTCATTGCCTTGAGATCCTTCAGTATCTCAAGATTCAATTCCCAAAGTTGTCTTTTTTATCAGTGAACCTCACTTGGGCTAACTTATCGACATGGCAACTTTGGGGAATATTGTTGGTGTAGATCGACCCTGAACTGATATTGGTGCCCCTCAGTCTTTGTCCATCCCTTAGGGCAGGGACCGACCCTGCCTAGTCACTCCAATAAAAAAATGAATAAAATCAGGCTCTACCACCAGAAGACAGGGGAGCAACAGTTCAATTTAAGTTCAAATCTTAACACGTGAAAGTGATACATTAAGCAAAGGGTAGGAACCGTGTTTAGACTACCATGTTGCTAATACAGAAGTTGCTTCCTGCCTGTTTAAAAAAAAGGAAACTGTAGAGCATAAACACACCCACAGTTATTGCACCCAGAGGGTAGAATTGGATTGTGTCTAAGATAATTACCCTTAATTTGAATCTATCCTGTTTAGTGTACATATCTCAATCAACCAGTGATTTAGAACACATGCAAAATATTATCTTTACAAGTATTCTGTTTTTTGTTTTTTTAAACTATAGATTCTAACAGAGCTAAGGAGATCAAATTTCACTCTTCTAAACCAGACGGTTCAGTTTGATGAGAATGGTGACCCAAAGTATGGCTCATATTCAATAGTTTGCTGGAACCAAAGCGGTGAAGCAGAGGAAGTTGGCTTTTACAGTTTCCCTCCATCAGTGCAGTTCTTCATCAACAAGAGCAAAATCAAGTGGCATGACAATGGGGAGGTAATTTTAATTGATTAAAAATAAAAAAAAATCAATATCAATTTGTTTTTCCTCTGTCTGGATGGAAGTATACACACATTAAAACTACAAAAAAAAATTAATATTAGCCACAGTGAGCTTATTAAAGGAACAATTCTTATAGGGGTATATTAAAATCCTTACTACTCCATACACTATCCCCAATGTCAACATATATTCCTCTTTTTGCAGTAGCAAAATCTCATACTGAAATTAGAGAAAAAATAATCCTTTACAGTAAGCCTATTTATTAAGTGTAATAGTATTTCTTTAGGTATTGGACTCAATAGTAGATTGGGGTAACTTTAGGCAAGTGGCTAGTTTTGTTATCTCCTGATGTATGAAGTAAAAAAAAAAAATCATTTGTTTTACATACTTACCAAAAATGGACAGTTTTTGAAAAACTTGTGTTATTACGTGTGTAACTTTTTCTATCTTAGATATGCAATTTTTACTCACTTTTATTTCTCTGCTTGACACATGACTTGCACAGGTGCCTGTATCCATTTGTTCCCAAGAATGTTCTGAAGGGTTTGTAAAAAGACAAGAAGGAACTCACAAATGCTGCTTCAGTTGTACTATTTGTCAACCAGGAACTTATATCGTTAATACAGGTAAAAAATAATTACAGTGCATAAATGCGGTGATGCCAATATTTGTTTTGCATCCAGTTTATTAGCTATTATGAATGAAATATATACTTACATGTTTGAGTCTGTTTAACGCATTAAAACAGAAAATCATCAAGTTTACAATATGGTGGATCTCATGTATCAAGGATTAAACTTTTAACGTCACTTTATCAGAACATGCAATCCTATATAGATATCTGCATATCCATCCAGTTGTCAGTTTTTATATATGAAATATATGTTAGCTTGTTTAAATCTTTGTTTTGCATTAAAACAGAAAACTGGCCTTACAATATAATTAAAATATGGTTTTCTTTATATATGTATCACAGGCCTATAATTATTCGAACATGCAAGTCTACACAGATTTCTTGTTTTAGCTAACTTTGCAAATTAACTGTCTATGTCTTCTGTGTAACAGGGAATCATTCCGACTGCATCAGCTGTAAGGACACAGAGTGGTCTGACGAAGGAAGTACTACATGCCATCTGCGGCATGTGGAATACACACCTTATTCAAGTGGTGAAGCTGTGGTGATCATTCTTGGAGCTTTCATTTTTGTGGCCCTTGCTGCAGCTGTCTCTGTTCTCTTTCTACACAATTACAAGTCACCTGTTGTCAAATCTGCTGGAGGTCCGATGTGCTTTCTTATTTTAGCATGTCTGAGTCTGTCCTGCATTAGCGTGTTCTTTAACTTTGGTAAGCCCACAGCTGCTTCCTGTGTTTTGAAATATTTCCCATTTTTCCTCTTTTTCACTATATGTATTGCATGTTTTTTAGTACGTTCATTTCAAATTGTTTATGTATTCAAAATAGCATTTAAGTATCCCATCCTCCTCAGCTGGTGGATGAAATACCAAGGGCAGTGGTTGTTCATCATTGTAGTATTTGTCATTCAAACAATTTTACTAATTCATGGTTATTCCTCTGCCCCCCCAACACCTGGTAATATTACACATCCAGAGTCAAAAACAATCACACTGTGTTGTAATCAAAGTTTTGAAGCTTTGTCTGGTTTTCTGATTTTATTTTCAATATTGTGTTTCTTTTGTTTTGTTTTCTCTTACATGGGAAAAGATTTTCCAAAGAATTACAATGAGGCCAAATCAATAACGTTCTGCCTTCTGCTGTTGGTCATAATCTGGATCATATATGCCACTACCCATCTGCTTAACCATTCATCTTACACCTGTAACTTACAAAAAATGTAAGTTACTAAAGTTAAACATAGATAAATAACAAAAAAGAAAATTAATTATGGTGAATAAAATAAAGCAGGGATCTCTTGCACAGTTTATTTTTTAACTAATTTATTTAATTTTCATTTACTGTACTGGTAAACGATAAGTAAAGATGTGATTTTATATCAGACCTGTTACATTGAAACTTCATGTAAACCTCATGATTTAGATCTATCCATGTGAACCAAAATATGAGATGCAAAGCTCTCCTCTCTGGTGGAATTAAGTCATTTTGAGTGGTGCTCTGGAACTAATTAGCTTTTAAATTAAGCTCTATGCAGTTTTTTTCTAACAGTCCAAATGAATTTCCCCAGGGATGTTTTAGGACCTTAACCCTCTATGCTTTCAATAAACAAAATGTGCAAAGTGTAGCAATATGGAGTAGGCAGAACTCTGATGTATTTAGTTTCTTTATTTTGCTGTTGCTGGGAAATTCAAATGACATTTGATTTGGGTCATTATTGTGCTGCAAGACCACATCGCAAGAGATGACCTGTAACTTAGACCAAGCTTTCTGACACTGGACAGCACATTTCTCTCTAGAATCCTTTCATACTCTCGAGATCCAAATTAGCTTTTTTATCATTTGTTTCTATCAATTGTTTCCTCCTTGATCATCTCCCATTAGGACCACTTTTGCTCATACAACAATGGATGGTAGGATCTGACACTGATGTTCCTCAAACCTAAAGTTCAACTCTAGAAGTTTGTCTTGGCTCTTCTTTCACTATTCATGTAATTCATGACTTTGATTTGTCTTAAATTTCCCTCCTTCAGCCACATCCAGGGAAGTTTGCTACAGTCTCATGGATCAAAAATTTCTGAATTTTGTTGTCACAGGAACATCAACCCTTTGCCTTCTCTGATCCATATTGAGTGTGGTACACACCATATCACCAAAAAGCTCAGTTACTACCTGTAGCCCTATATATAGGCCCACTGACTGATTACAAGATTGTAGACACCTGTGATGCTAATTTGTGGAAACACTTCGTTTTGAAAAATTGCTTTATTCACATTATTTCCTGTCTTCTGGGGTTACCATCAGTTTTGTCCAGGCCTTTTTCCTATGATTTTTTAAAAATTATTTTTATTTAGAAGGAATTGGTTAATTTTGATGGAATTTTAATATATTATTTTTTTTTTTAAAATATTAAAATAAGGTCACCAACAATTTTTTCAACATATGTATATAATGCTAGATGAAAAAAAGAAAACTTCTCTGGAATAGCATATCCTCTGGCTGTGATCATGGATATCTTTAGTATATAGTAGAGCAGACTATAATTTATTTCTTTTTGAAGCCCACTTTTACTTTCTGATCAATTTAATCATTTGTAACATCTTTATAAAGGCTCATCATTGTAATATAGTTTTTCAAACTGGATTTTGAAACTTTTTACAATAATTTGTGTATGTACAGTATGTATGAAAATGTATGGGTGTGTAGGTTTATGTAGGGGTCGTTATAGGTGAACATATATTGATTAATAGTTAGTGGTATCATATGAGAGAATATGAAACAGCATATAATAAGGCATGTAAATATTAAATAGGCTTTCTAGTCCAGGCAAGTTTGAATAAACGTTTTGCGCTGTAATTAATTTGTAATTCTATGCATTTTACTCCTTTACTTTCAGTCATTTTAATTTCTTACTAATACTATTAGCTTATTAATTCATAAAATTATGCATTTTATACAGATGAAGACATAAACAATTAATAAACCATATTTCAATAAATATTAAAGTGCTTTCATTGAGTTTACTCTTTTATCTTTTTTAATTGCTTTGTAGCATAAATAATATGATTAACTGATATTGTTCAGTTTCATTTATTTCCATATTTCTATTTCTAAACAAATGCCATTTCAAGGCACTTTACAAGTTAAGTATCACATTACAATGTTAATTTAATTAAAGGGACAATGTGTAAGAAATGTCTCTTTTTATTCACAAAAGTCAAGTATTGCTTTAACTAATGCTCATCCTGAAAAATAATCTAAGATTAAAAAAATTATCTAATATAAAAACAATCTAATATGAAAACATAAGGTGTTCTAATAGCTTAGAATAAGTTGTTTATAAATATAATGGGAGATGCCATATTGCATCACCATATTTAATCATATTAGTTTGGCTTACAAGTTTAGAAGTTTACAAGTATGTCCCCAAAAGGGGACAAACTTAAGGGGAGAAACTTGTAAGCCTTATACATTTAACTTATATTTGAAAATGTGTACTCAGTGGCTGAGGAGTTTAAAACAAACAACAGCACTCTTTGTCCAGTGGGATGTAAGACAAACAAACCAAATATAAAAAAGAAGTAATAACTGGAAGAAAATGAGAGAGAATTTATGCGGGAGTAGAGTTTTCAAAACAGATGTAGGTTTGCAGGCTTTCTGCTGGACAGGTAAGGTAATAAATATCACAGTGAAGTTTAATGACAATAATAACACATTTTATTTAGAGTGCATTTCAGGACACTCAGGGACACCATACATCCAACAATCAAACTATACACAATATAACTCAATTATACAATATCTTTAGTTAATGGTTATGGAGTGCTCACCAGCAAGTAGTCCGGTCCCTCACCCCCACCTGGCAGATTTTTTTGCTATCTACACTAAATGAGCTCTGAGGCAACATTTACCAGCTCATATTATCTTTTGCATAAGTCATACCAGTTTGTGAGTGTAGGCTTGTTTTAGCCCTGTTTTCAGATAAATGTTTTGTGTTTCATTGTTTCATTGTTCAAATTTTATATCGATAACAGTGGTTTATGTGTCTACTCCATTCAAAAGGAATAGAATGTCACTCTGCAGCTTTTGTGACTTTGAGGCACCAGTGTGTTGTTTGTCATTCATTTAGTGCACCACTAGATGAAAGTAAAACTGTGCCTTTAAGATTTATATCAATTTAAAGCCATTCCAATTTAAAAGGTAAAAAAAATACAATATTAATTGATAATGTTACTCCTACTGGTAAGAGAAAATGTTACCGGCCAATTTTATTTTGTCATTGTGGCATGCCCTAAACCTGTACTGCATATGACAACAGAGACAAACCACAGCTTTTAAACAGGCAGTAATCACCAGCTGCCATTTTTCATAGGTGATTAGATTTGTTGCCCTGAGGGAGTTGGGGCAAAAAGTGGATTAGTGGATTTTTTTCCAGAATAACCTCATACACAGACGAAAGAGAGCAAACAGGTAAAGGCAGCAATGACAATGTAAAAACCTTTGTCTTGATGAAAAACACAGGCAAATGAGAAGTACTGGACCATGGTTATATGGCAATGGAAAAAATTCTAAAGTGAGCAAACATAGTTAATGGCAATATGGTTACAAGAATAGCTTAATCTAGACATAGGACAACGCTGGATGATGAAGCAGTAAACCAGAGAAACTAACTATGCAAAAAGGAAAAATAAATGAATTGTCAGGTGGTAAATTATTTTATTTATTTTGTTGTTATACTTTTTGACTAAATCAAAACAAAATTTAATAGACAGACTCAACAGACATCATTTCACAAATTAGTTGCTTACATAACAAGTAGCTTGACACAAACTGATTATATAATTTTTGCATGCTGATTTGTAAATTGTCCTCGTGTCATTAGCTGTGCATTTGCGCGTGATCATTCATGTCTAGTTCTTTAGTATGATCAGCATATCTCAGCAACCCCAGTAGCTCTTTGTGAAGGTAGAGGGAAAGGCAGTACAATTAAACGTTAGACGTTTGGAAGGAGAAATGATTATTAAAAAACAGTTTTTCGCCTTTTTGTGTCTATTTGAAAATTGCTTGCATCATTTCATTTGGCCTGTTAGAGGCTCAGAGTTTCGGCAGGATGGAGATTACTTGATCGGTGGACTTTTTGATGTTCATCTAAGCAGCAAATCTCCAAATCATCAAAGACCAGAAGCCTTCACCTGCTCAAAGTGAGTTTTCTAAACTTGGTTGATAGATTCATTATTATTAAACATAAAGAGAATATGTAGCAAGCATATTGTTTAGGGAGGATATAGTTCTAATATCCCTGGATGAAAATCTTTGTCTTAAAAAATGTCAATATCAATCCAAAAAATAAAAGCATACGACCTTGTGAAAATCGTGGCTGAAGTTACAAAGAGACAGTCTCTATTGACAGTCCCACCATTGTGTGCTGAAAGAGCATTCCATCAGGGAAGTGGCCATTACTTCAAAAGGTCATTAAAAGCCTGACCAAACCATTCCAACAATGAGGTAGAGAGATGGTAGTATTATTTGGAATACTAAAGAGGTAAATGCAATATACAGCATGGAGTAACATAAGTAAAACTTACACTGTGTAAAATTGTCTTGTATATTTACAGTAAAATACTGGCTGTATGGTTGCCAGTAATAGACTGTTATTTTATGCTATACTCTCAGTGTTCTCAGATTTACAGTAAGTTACTGCTTATCATGAATTTGGTGATTATAGTGTATTACTGTCTTGTTTTTGTTATAATACAAGACTTACTTTTACTGTTAAGAAGGAATATCAATTTGTTCATGTAGTGCTAATTCACAAAAAGTAATCTCAAGGCACTTTATTGAGATAATTCAATGTCTCTATAGACAGTGAATATTCTCAGGAGCAATTGTGATTGGTTAACTGGTTTTCAGTGTGGTCAGGGACCAGAAGGGTCACAGAAATGGTAAATGGAGAAGGTAAAAAAAGATACTGCTGCAAAAAAGAATTTGGAATGAAAAGTAAAAAAGGAAATAGAAATGGGATAAGGAATTAGCTTTTAAAATGTATGGTTCAGGGGGTTTGCTTTGGTGGCGAAGTGGTTAGCGCACACGACCAATGTATGGAGGCCTTAGTCCTCGACTTGGGCGAACCAGGTTACGACTCCGACCTGTGGTCTTTTCCTGCATCTCTCTCCCCCTTTCTCATAACCCCTTTCCTGTCAGGCCACTAGTGCTGTAAAAACTGAAAAAAAAAATGGTTCAGAAATATATTTAGAATATGATTTTTGAATTATGGTTTTTAAATCACTATTTAGAAACAGGATTTGTGGGGCGTCCAGGTGACGCAGCGGTTGGCGCGCACGACCCATATACTGAGGCCTTAGTCCTCAAGGCGGCTGACCCAGGTTTGAATCTGACCTGTGGCCCTTTACCGCATGTCTCTCCCCCTCTCATACCCCTTTTCGTGTCAGCCTACTATCAAAAAAACAAGCCACTAGTGCTGTAAAAACTAAGAAAAAAAAATTGGATTTGAAAACAAATTTTCAAATTGTAGTATTTAATCATAAATTAATAAATACTATTTACAATTCCTCTTTAATAATTCAATTTAACATGTACAATTAGAAAACACTTTTCAAATTGTATGATTTAAATTTTTTCTGTGACTCTTCTGGACCTCCATGGTTTTAGAGTTTGTGTTATAGAAAGATGAAGTCCTAAGCAATGAAGTTCATGATCATGATTATTCAATCATGATAATTTGATGAGTTAATGACAATGCAAAATGTGATTACAAGTGAACTTTCCATAAATATCTCAGTGTAGTACAAAAAAAGTTAAAAACTAAAAAGATGAAAACAAAATTTAAAAAAGTGAAATATTAACACTGAAACCCTTAAAAAGATGATTTTGTCTGTTCCTCCCCTGACCTTAGAAAGAAAAAGAGTCACTGTTAGAATTAAACTTTACACTCTAAACAGCTGGATTTAACTCCAAATACTACAAAACAGGCAAAGCCCATAGTAAATTCATGAAACATAATTGTGCTTCGAGTATGGCCCAGAAAAAAAAAAAAAAAAACAATATTACTACTCAATTTAGGCTATGAAATATTTGACCACTGCTCAGACAGAAATTTCCTAGCATATTTAAACGTATTGCTGTTAACATCAGCCTTAATTTCTACTTCCACAGGACCAAATGTGCACAGACCCTATCACCATCGTCTGTCATTGCCTAGTTTGTGGCAACAATGACTGTAGATATGTTTGTGTGTTAGTTTTACACGGCTTTCAAATACCTAAATATAGATGCAAACAAGATTTGAAGGTCAACAACTTTTGAAGGTCAGCAGCTTACGGTGCAGGAAAAAAAAAATCTACTTTTGAACTTACACTTTTCCGTTTCTTTCCACAGTCAACCTTTCATTCTAACAAGTTACCGAAGACTGCAGATCATGAGATTCTCTGTGGAGCAAATCAACAACTCCACAGACTTGCTGCCAAATGTATCCCTTGGCTATGAAATATTTGACCACTGCTCAGATACACAGAATTTTCCAAGCATTTTGAAACTTATCTCTGTTAACAACATCATCCAACCTTGGGGGGAGTCAAGTAGGAATATCTCTAAGGTGATAGCAGTGGTTGGAACTTATACAAGCACAGAAGCAATAACTGTGGCCCCGTTCTTCATGACGAATCTAATACCTATGGTAAACCAATATGATATTTTAACAAATAAAAAACTGTCTGCTACATATTGTAGTGAATATCCTGTCATACAATGTTTTTAGGCACAATGTTATCTGCTTTATTCTTCTCTTAACAGGTGTCCTATGGAGCCGCTAGTTCTGCCTTATCAAAAAAAAAGAGTTATCCTTCCTTTTTAAGAACAGTCCACCCCAATACAGATATTCTTGAAGTTTTTTTCAAAATTTTGCAAGAATTCAACTGGCACTGGGTGTCTTTCCTTTATACTGATGATGACTATGGAACAGATGCCTTGAATTTGTTCAGCAACATCATCAAAGAAACTGACATCTGCCTGGCATACACCAAAAGCCTTGAAGAAAACACAGATTATCCCCTAATGTTCAGACAGCTGGAGTCACGGGGGGTGAATGTGATTATTGCTTTTGTACTGGAATGGACTGCTGAAGATCTTATTAAGGGAGCCATAAAACACAATTTCACCAACAAAGTGTGGATAGCAGGTGATGGGTGGTCTTTAAACAAAAGGATACATATGGAAAAAGGAATCAGAAATATTGGAACTGTAGTTGGAGTTGCAGAACCAGCAGTGCCAATCCCTGGCTTTAGAGATTTCATCTACTCTTCAAAAGGCCATTGTTCAAATGGAAATCCTGACCAAGGAAGATTATGTAACCAGATTTCAAACTGCAACAACCTAACTGCTGAAGATATCATTAATGCAGACCCATCGTTCTCTTTCTCTGTTTACTCTGCCATTTATGCCATTGCCCACGCTTTACACAACACCTTGCAATGTGGAGATGGCAGTTGTAACAGAACTATACCTGTGAAACCACACATGGTTAGTATGAAGATGTTAATTTAACTTCAATTTCTACAGTCTTTTCTTTTGTAACCTATACTTACAAGCTGGCTCTGAATTGTTCTTGTCTTTGGAATGATTATAAATACCACATATAGAACTAAGCAAAAAAAAAAACAAAGGCTAACAGATTCACATATTGGAAACCAGATGTGGAGCAATCCTTTTTATTGTGCAGTTGAATAGTTCTTCACACTAAATCCTTGAAGACAAAGAAAGTATGTATATGTATATACTTGTACCCCTTAAAGCTTTTAAACTTTCCAACCACAATCTAAGGTGTAGTTGCTTCTCAAAAATGAGAATATAGTGGGAAAAAAAATCTCAATAAATTTGCCAATCAATTTAGAATGTGAAAACAATATTTATTACACTTAGAGAGAAATCTTTCAAGCCTTAATTTCTGGCCTCACAGATGATTGTGGCTCATATCATAAAGTTAAATATTGCAAATTTATGGTGTCACACCCTAATAGGCCATTGAACTCAAAGGAACTGCAAAGGTTACTTGAGTTTCGAAATGGTCTCTAAGTCTGGATCATGGGCTATGCAATCATGGGTAAGACTGCTGATGTGAAATATGTCCAGAAAACACCCACTGACCCCACTTAACTACAATGGCAAGCCTTAAAAT
>NW_015150611.1:199634-243916 GCF_000732505.1 Cyprinodon variegatus
TATATATATATATATATATATATATATATATATATATGTTCAAAGAAAAGTTAAGTAGACTGAAAAAGTTTGGTAGGAAAAGCCACATTATTAACAGGGATATTTGAGAGGCTTGAGTGAGGGAATCAAGACCATTTAAATCCATAGGCTTCAAGAATCTTACCTTGGCTAAAGATGAAATAAAGGGGGCCGAATTCATCCCATTTAAAGTGAAAATAAATGCACATTTTACTTGTAGAGAAATATCCCTTAGTTTGAAGGAAGAGTGGAACAGCCAGATAATTCATGTTGCTTGAAATCCATGTTAAATTTTACAATATTAGAGATTATTTGGGGCCCATGTCATTTGGTTGCATTGTTAAAAGTGTTTTCTAAAGTCTATGGTTAATGCAAACATATAACTGTGAATCTTAGAGCATTTTATACTTACTCCTCTGACAAGCTGTATGAAGAGGAGACCACCCTCACTGCTATAGGTACAAACAGCTGGATCCGTTACAATGGTATAACTGTGACTGACTGACCAATAAATTGGTTTGACCTGAACTCCATGGAGGATATTGCAGAGAGGAAGATGAGAAAGACAAGACTAAACAATGCAGATGACCTGAAGGTCGCTGTCAAAGAAGCATTTAGTTCTATTACACCCAACATGTCACAGGCTGCTCCTCCATGCCACCCCACATTGCTGCAGTAATTCAAGGAAAAAGAGGTCAGTCCAAGTATTGAATGCAAACAAATTAAGTCCTTAGAGAAGTTCACAATCTTGTACAAATTGGGGTGCAGATTTAGTTCTCTAATAAATGTTGCATGAAGGCCAATAATATCAATTTTAGTCCCATATCAGCTTTGTTACAAACTATGTTCCACAGAGGGCATAAGCTAAGCTGTAAACCAGACTTGTACATTTTTAACCGTTGTTCCAGGCTTGACAGAAAAAGTGCATTTGTATTGATTTTAGATTATACAGAGGTGGACTCTTTTTTTTTTTTTTATTGGAGGGGATTTAGGATATTTTTAAAATGTATATATATATATCTATATATATATAGATATATATATAGATATATATCTATATATATATAAAGCCATAACACAAATGCAAGTGTTGCTAGAGATTATCTTACAAACCTGTGTATCTTTTACCTTCATCTTTTCATTTGTGCTGTTGGTCTGATCATGTAAATCCTCATAAGTCATTAGGTGTTTTCCAAAAGGGGAAAAGATTGAGAATTGAATATTTTTTGCAAAGCAGTTTACCTTACAAACAAAATGTAGAGTTTCTCTTAGATGTTAGAAAATGCAAAGTAACAGGAAAATTATTCAATCAGTCCCTGTTTTGAAACAGGGACACATAATATCATGCTTATCAACCAAACAGTACTGCAATCACCTGTCATCAAGGTGCTTCTTCGTTATATTCATTAAAAACATAGTCATCCTGCATCTCAAAACTAACTATGGATTTTAACTTTGTTTGGCACTATAGGTTCTTGCAGCAATGAGAAAGTCTGATTTTAAACTTTTAAATCAGAGAATCCGGTTCAATGAGAATGGTGACCCAAATTTTGGGTCCTACTCGATATTTTACTGGAATCGAAACGGAGAGGCAGAGGAAATTGGCTCTTATCATTTTGACTCATTTTTCCACATCAACACCACTAAGATCCAATGGCATGGAAATGGAGAGGTAAGTTTTTTCAAATATGTCAGTATATTTTTACCTGTTATTTCACAATTTTGGAGATGACTTATAAGGCTGACGAAATATCCAAGATGCACACCCCTGATAGTTCATCTAGTGAAAGCTGCAAATGGTAATGTACCCATGTCTGTGTGTATAAATAATATAATTGACTTGACTAGGCCAAGAAAGCATCATAAAAGCAATTACCAAACCTGGATACATAAAATACATAATAAAACAGGATAATTGAGATAATATAATGATTGTGCTTTTTACTTTTGAAGGAAGAATTCCAAATTTAAGTTTGAACTTAGAAATGTGACTTTCTATATGAGTTTTAAAGGACAGATTCTCATCAATCAGAATATGCCGTAACTAGCAAGCCCGGAAGGAGAGGTGAAAGCTGCTTAAAAAATAGCATAACCTTGGATTTCTATGGATTAAAAACCTACTTGAGCCCTGCCAGATGGGACTGAGCAGTGTCGAAAGCAAATTGCAGAAGTTTAAATTATACTCAAAGTAAAAGCGATAGACAGCGTATAACTGTATCATCAGCATAATAAGAATAATAGGATAAACTCTAATTAGCACATTTGTTTCATTTTTTTTTTTTTTTTTTTTTTTACAAAATTCTGTATTTGTACAGGTGTACTGTTTTTAGTCCCCCAAAACCGTTTCCATCAGTAAGAAGCTGGTATATAGATCAAATAATATGTTTCACATCTCATAAAAAACTCAAATAATCTTTGAAATAAATATAAATATAAATTGGAAGAGATTCTTCAGTTTGAGGCCAGTTGGTATTACCAAAACCATTTATATCCACTAAATAAAAGAGGAGCATTGTTTTTCAACCAGAATAGAACTAAAATAATAAACTAAAGAACTAAACACAAGGAATGAACTAATATGAAACCACTTAAAAAGCAATAACGAGCACAGAGAAATTAACTAAATATGGCATGACTTACTGTATAAGACATGAATAAAAAAAAACAATGTAGAGCTCCAAAGTTCTTTTCACATCAGAAAGCAACATGTTTGAGTTGCAACTTTGAAATACATCCAGAGGAGTTCCTCTATTTAATTCAACTGTCTATAATTAATCTATTAGAAGTTTAAAAAGCCTGACAATAGCATCTGGGCTAAAAAACTAACTAAGTAACTGACTAAATGACTACATGAAATAATTCTTGTTGATCTGGGGTTTAGAGGTAGAACAATTTGCTATTCCTTACAGACTTAATTCATTAAAAGTTCAGACTTACATAATGACAGACAGTGAGAAAGACATACGTTGTGTGTCTTTATCTAAATAATATGTAAACATTTGTTTTAAATTTATATGTATTTGACAGGTCCCTACCTCATTTTGTTCCAAAGCTTGTCCGGTAGGATTTTCCAAAAAGCAAGAAGGTATCTACAAATGCTGCTTCATTTGTACAATCTGTCCAACTGGAACTTATATCAACACTACAGGTAAGTAATTTTACTGTACATTGGAAGAGGAACTTGTGCAAAAGTGAGGTTTTGATTTACATTATAATAGGATTATTTTGTAGGATTTGATCAAACCTTAGTACTAACCTTTAACAGAGGTAAATATCCTTCTCTTTGCTGTATAAAACAGAGGATCCCTACAATTGCATCAGCTGTAAGGAGACAGAGTGGTCTTACCCTGGAAGTACAACATGCAATCTGCGCCAGGTGGAATACGTAACATTCTTCGACAGTGGCAGCATAGTCATCATGTTTGGAGCCTGCATTTTAGTGGCTCTAACAGTAGCGATATCAGCTCTTTTTTCCATTAACTTTGCCACTCCTGTTGTCAGATCTGCTGGAGGACCAATGTGCTTCCTGATTTTAGGCTGCCTCACTCTGAGTAGTCTCAGTGTGTTCTTTTATTTTGGCAAACCGACAGTTGCTTCATGTGTCTTAAGGTTTTTCCCATTTCTGTTGTTCTACACTGTTTGTCTTGCATGTTTTGTTGTCCGCTCATTTCAAATTGTTTGTATTTTCAAAATAGCTGCCAAATTCCCCAAACTTCTCAGTTGGTGGAGAACATATAATGGACAGTGGTTGGTCATCAGCTTGGCATTTGTCATTCAGACTGTCTTACTTATTATTGTCTACTCTGTTTCCACCCCAAAGCCTTACAGTGATAGGCTGTTGTATTTGGACAAATTGATACTAGGTTGTGACTATAAACTAAAAGTAATGTGTGGCCCTGTAATTTTTATATCATTATTATGCTGCCTTTGCTTTATTTTCTCCTACATGGGAAAAGATCTCCCTAAGAATTACAATGAAGCCAAAGCAATAACCTTCTGCCTACTGCTGCTGATCCTCACCTGGATAATTTTTGCCACTGCAAGCATACTTTACCATGGAAAGCATATATCTACATTTAATGCTTTGGCAGTACTCTCCAGTCTTTACTCTTTTCTGTTGTGGTATTTTGTTCCGAAATGTTATATCATTATTTTTTATCCCAACAAAAACACACAACAGCACTTCCAAGGTCTTATTCAAAACTATACCAAAGCAATCAGTCAGTAATTCACTCTAAATAAGGTTACTTATATACAATAGAACTGCATTAATTAGGTATTTTAGAGCATCTTACATCTCACTTTATATGGCACAGTTCTTTTTTTTTTGGTTCCTAATCTAATAGACAATAACCAGCCCTTTCTTGCAATCTTCAACTCCAACAAATAGGCTTTGATATCTAAACCATGCTGAAATTAATTTTTGTCACAATGTTGCTAAATTTTTTAGTATTATATTATTTGAAGGCTTTAGATTAAATTAAGGCTTTTAATCAAAAAAGTCTATGTCTTCTTCCTTTGTATGGAAGTCTATGTCTTCTTCCTGATATTAAAATGGATAGGTGGTTATATTATAAAGTTTTGCTAGCTTTAACAGCCACACACCTGCAAGTCATGGTTGCTATCCCAAACCGGCAGGTCAGGTAAACGATGCATTAAACAGAAAAGGCCCATGGTAACTCTGAGGTGCTGAATACTGACCGGCTGGAGCTTTGGAATATCATTTTATTTTCATATTGCTCTGAGCTCATTGTTATTTGCCCACTGAAAGAGGATGTGGCTTTTAAGCATACACCAAAATTATCTGGCTGAATGAATCGATGAATTTGTGTGAATTTGCCTGTAACCTCATGGAGCAGAAACATCACGTCATCCCTGCAGTAAAATCATCCATCACTCATGTCAGTCTATGCATTTTCTTTGTCTACTTTGTTCAGTTTAGTCGTAGAGTGGACTGGAGAGGCTAAATCATGGACTTGCATCAAGTAAATCACTGGGCTAACAAAAAGACACACAACCAACCTTACTCTTTGCTAATGTCTATTTAAGTGTTAGTCAAGTAACCCACCATGATTTCAGCCCTGAGCACGGACACAGAGGACGTAAATAAAACCCGTACAGTCTAAGAAAAATCTTCAAGCCCAACCTGTCCATAACAACATTTTCTCTAAATAAAAAATTTAAATACATCTTTTCTTTGTTTATTCTCTTAATGAACATCATGTTAGTAGCAACCTAAGAACTGTACATTTGCCTAATGTCTACTGGGCAGAGTGTCCTTCCAGTATTTCATTGGCTTCTCTGAATGAGCTGGAGGCTCAACATACTTTTTATTTTGCAAGTCTAACAACATTCTGTGATGCCAGTGGGGCATGACTTATTGTCCTCTTTAAAATTGCCCTACATGCCTATTCCGCCTTTTGAGAAGGCCTCTGCTAGTGATCATTGAATTTAAACAACTCTGTATTATTTTCCTTTTATATCCACCATTGACATTAACATGGAGGCTGGTTTAGGATAAAATTAGGTTCTGTGCACTTCAGGATTAAATACCCGTGTTTACTGGATTATTCAGTACAATTTAAACACATCTGTAAAAATGTCTGTAAATAATGGCTGCTTATGCATTGTGTTTACTATGACCCATAATAAAATCCTTGCTTTGTCATACCTAGTAAACAGAAACCATTTTATAGGTCAATAGTGAATATAAACCCAGCTGATATTAATTTGCACTTCGACAGGATGAGGTTGATTTATAATCACAAACATATATCATGGGTTTTTGAATGATTGAGTATTCCTATGTTATTAGGAAGATGGAGATGTTTCAAAGAATGATTTGTTTTCTGTTCTAGATCAGACAATAAAGATTTATCTAATCTTCTGCCATTTGTCATGGTTATTTTTTGAGTTTTCATTGGTTTTATTTCCATTTTGTGTTCTTGCTGTTTTTAGTTGTATTTGAGTTATTATGTATTTCTTGTTTACTCTCCGTTGCCCACTTTTGTCATTCTCTTTTCCTCTACCTCTCTTCTAGATTCTTCCGTTCACACCCAATCTCCTGATTAGCCTGTCTTTGTTCAGTCTCCCATTTATACTCCTCATCTTCAGTTACTGTTTACTGGTTCCTCATCATTTCTGTTCTCCTCATGTGTGTCTTCCCCAGTGTCTCTTGTTTTTGTTTTTTTTTTTGTTTTTTTTTAAGGTTTTCTGCATTTTGTGTTTGGATTTTGCTTCTGTCGCCTTAAATCCTACATTAAATCATTAAAAAACCACCTCAGCTTCTGTCTCTGCATTTGGGTCCTCTAAAAACCTCAGCTCAAACTGACACAGCTTGTTTTTTAACCTTCCGGTATTCCATATGCTGCCTGAGTTCAAATGGAACAATTAGTTTCTGCTCAAAGCAATCTATGATTGACTGATTTGGATGAAGAAAAATGCCAAGTTTAAGCTCCTGATCCACAATATTAGGCTTCAATAAAATTTGGAGTGAACACAAGATCCATCTCCAAACTAAAAGTCATGTTCTTAAGGAAATGGAGTATTTTAGTGATTAGATAAAACTACAAGAAGACCATTTACTCTGCTTTAAGTAATTAGGAACGTTTGACAAACTTTTACAGCTTTGCAGTCAAGAATCGCAGAATGACATGGCTGATATCTATCTACTGAGACTGTCTGAAACAATGGGCACACAGCCAGTAGCAGCACTGCTATGGATGCCAGGAGGCCTGATATGAATGTATAAATATAAGACAAGTATCAACACACAATAAATAAAATTCCCACATCCTTTTTCTGCTTTTATATGACCTAATTTACTCCCATATCTTAAAAGAAGATGGAATAATAAATTGATCAATTATTTTAATTCTACATTCACATCCTAGACAAATAAAACATTCCTCTTAATATGCAATAATACATTCAAAGGAAAAATTTTTCATCACAATGAAACCTGGATTTTAGTTTTATTCATGATCAAAGAAGTGGGAGAAGTGGGCTTGGTGTTTCATAATCAAAGAAGTGGGCTTGGTGTCTCATGTTGGTTGTTTACATCACTGGAGCATGGCAGACTTAGATTAGAGATTGTTTGCATGCTGATATGTAAATTCTCCTTTGACCCTCAGCCATGCATTTATGACACTTTATTTAACACCTGTTCATGGGCATGATCGTTTTTGCTCACTCACTTGCAGTGACTCTTGGAAAATTAGCTTATGTTAAAGCTAAGACGTAATTATGAGAGGTAAACTGTTTGTTGCTTATCTGTATCTGCAGGGCTCTCTTCTGCCTTCCCTAGTTATGGGTATCTTTGCCTCAGAGTTTAAGTTGGATGGGGATTACTTGATTGGGGGGCTTTTTGATATTCATCATGTCAGTACACCATATCGTCATTACAAACCAGAAGCTATCACCTGCTCAAGGTAGGTTTTGTAATCTTTGTTGTCATTTTGGTTGTGATCAGCTCTCTTTATTTATTAAAACCTGGTGAGGACAACATTCTAAGGTTCTTAACTTGAAATTTACTCTAATTATTCTTTTTGTGTTGATAGGGAACGTTTTATTCTGTCAAGTTATCGGAGGTTTCAGGTGATGAAATTTTCTGTTGATGAAATCAATAAGTCCACCAAACTGCTGCCAAATGTAACTCTTGGCTATGAAATATTCGATCACTGCTCTGACATTCAGAACTTTCCTGGCATTCTCAAACTTATCTCAGGCAATAGTTCCATGTACCCTTTGGATGAGCTGAGCAAGAATAGTTCAAAACTTATCTCAGTGGTTGGCACTTATACAAGCACAGAGACTCTGACTATGGCCCCGATGTTCATGACACATCTGATTCCTTTGGTAAATCTCCACACTTGGGAATGACAAAAAAACAAACAAACTATGATTCAACGTACTTTTCAGAAGAAATTATCTCTAAACTGTGTGTTCCTATTTTTAACAACAGGTCAGTTATGGAGCTGCTAGTTCTGCCTTATCAAGAAAGGAAAGATATCCATCTTTCTTACGAACAGTTCATCCCAATAAAGATGTAATTGAAGTAGTTTATAGAATATTGAAGAACTTCAACTGGCGTTGGGTTTCATTCCTCTATAGCGATGGTGATTATGGTAAAGATGGCTTGGACTTATTTATAAAGAAGATAAAGGACACCGAGATCTGCTTGGCATACCATAAAGGCCTTAATGAAAATACAGATCATCCTCTGCTGTTCAAACAGCTAGAGGCTCAAAGAGTGAATGTCATCATTGTTTTTGCTCCTGAGTGGACTGCTGAGGCTCTGATTAAAGCAGCCATAAAACAAAATGTGACAAACAAAGTGTGGATAGCAGGGGATGCCTGGTCCTTACACAAGCAGCTCCCCAAGGAAAATGGTATCAGAAATGTTGGAACTGTACTGGGGGTTGCTGAGCCCAAAATGGACATTCCAGGTTTCAATGATTTCATATCTTCCTCTAAAGCCCAGTCTCAGCATGTTAATGAAGATGAGGGAACATTTTGTAATCAGATTTGCAAGTGCCCCAATGTGACAGCTGAAGATATCATTGATGCAGACCCATCTTTCAGTTTTCCTGTTTACTCTGCTGTCTATGCTGTCGCACATGCTTTGCACAACGTCTTGCAATGCGGGACTGGGAGGTGTGATAAAACTATTTCATTACAACCATACATGGTAAGTTTAAAGCACTGAATACAAAGCTCATTAATATTAACAATCTGATAAAGTATTCTATTTTTTAAAAGCTCATTTGAAATGAACAAACCATGTATGTTTACATGTCTGTATATTACTTCGAAATATAAATATTTTGTATCTGAGCAAGTCTAGAAGCCCCCAGTATGATGGAGTCAACAGGAATTAATAGGATAATTTATCACTGGGTCTTGACAAATAACCTCTGTGTTCATTGTTGGTATTTTGTCATGGTATATTACAAAATGCAGCGTATATATTTCAAATTCCTCTTTTTCAAATACTTTGATTAGAATCTGAAAAGAGTCGCCTTCTCTAGTAGTCAGTTATCTTCACTTGACACTCTTAAATAAAATGTAATGTGAGCAACAACCAACAGAAAAAACACATACAAATGAATGTCTCATGGAGAAAACCAAGCTAAATTTATACTAGAAAGAGAATATAATATGTATGTGCATTTTGTTGTTGTTAGTCATAGTAATTTCTACTATTTACAATTTTTATTATGATAAGAATTTAAACTTTATATAAAAGACCATGTGATCATAAAGTCAGGTTTTGCAGTAACTTTTTGAATACCTTATTTAGAGAGCAAAGCCTAGATCTAATCATGTGTCCAACTTTGAATTCCTCCTTTTTCATTCCACACCTCTAATGCTAAAGTAGAGCAGCAACTGTATCCTATAGATTATCTAAACTTTGCTTTTCAAATGCAGGTTCTAGCAGCGCTGAAGAAATCAAACTTTAAACTTTTAACTCAAACTGTTCAGTTTGATGAGAACGGGGACCCTATGTCTGGTTCTTCTTCGATTGTTTTCTGGAACAACAGTGGTGATGCAGAGGAGGTTGGCTTTTATAAATTTCACCCGTTTCACCAGTTCTTCATTGACAGAACTAAAATCCAGTGGCATTCAGACGGGGAGGTAACTTTTGCTTTTTTTATTATTGTTATTGAATCCATTTACTGCTTAAGATGTGTGTTCCACCTTGCGATATGAACAACAGATGCAATTTTGAATCAAAAAGAGGAGAATGATGTTGATTAACCAACCATATAGATAGATCTTAAAAACAAAGTGGGCAATAAAGAAAAGAAGTAAAAAAAGATACAGCCGTCCATTGAATCAATATGTCTCATTATAGCTTAAAAGCATATAATATTTTATATCTTCCTAAAAATCTAATTTTTAGACAGATTAATCCACTTTTTATTTTCTATAAAAAAGAATACAGTATTCCATTAGACTAGTTCTAAACTTAATTTGTTTTCAATTTTAAATATATTCAAACTATACACATGAGAAATATCAAGAGATAACAAGATAAATATCTTTTTATAAATATATAACTTAGTGTAAAAATGGTTGTATTTAAAACCTAACCAATGGGATAATAACCCGCTGTCAATATGTTTTACTTCCACAGGAACCAGTGTCCTTTTGCTCCAAAGAATGTCCTGAAGGGTATTCAAAAACACAAGAGGGAATCCATAAGTGTTGTTTCAAATGCACCATCTGTCCAAATATGACTTATATCAACACTACAGGTAAAAGGTTCAAATGGGGAAATTTCTGTTAGAAGCAAGTACCACCCTCTAACTATCTCGCTTCATTGCTTTTCTCCTATTTCATTTATATAGGTGTATAACACTAAGATGTGTTATATCTGTAGAGCGCCTGACTTTTATATTTTAAATAGTAATGTAAGCAATTACACAAAACCAACTGGAATCTTTACAGACTTAGACCATAAAAATGACAGCACATAACCGTAACAGCATAGAAATAGAAAGAATAGGTAGTATTTTTCAAGACTGTACAGAGGCACAGTTTGCACTGTTGCTTTACTGTAAAAAATGTCCTTATTTGGAATACTTACCTATGGGTTTTTCTGCTTGAAATTTTACATGCTTCCCCCATCTATGTGTGAGTTCTCTCTGGGTACACAAGACTGCTAGCGATAGATAGATAGTGATGCACGTTACCCTTTCAGACAAACTGTAGAAGATGGATAGATTGATGGTATTTTGTAGTTAAACAGTCAAGTCTCAGGTTAGAGTTGCATCGCAGTGTGTTCCAGTGTGAAACGTATTAGTATTTCAGAGGATTAATTTTAAATCACCACATTTTAACACAAATATCTGCACTTTCTACTCATGACATTTGCAAAACTGGCTTGTTAGTGCCATCCAACAGATACAACATGATATAACAGCAACAACAAAACGTGATTGATCCGATTCTGAGACGCAAGACCATTCCACATCCATCCCCTCTTCAGTAGATTTTAAATGTATATATCGATTGTGTTTCAAGTTCTATTTCAAATTTAAGGCTATTTTGCTATGATATCTTCAGCTTTAATGTTATGAATTACAGAGCTCAGAAAAGTATTATTCTTATAAGTCAAATCTGTATCCTGTTTGAAAATTTAATTTTGAAACAAACTAGTTAGTGTCAGTATTCTTTATGCTCTTTCTACTAACACACTGAGCAAAAGAGGAATATTGAGCTTTTTGTAGAAAAAAAAGCTGTTACTAAAAGGTTATTTTATCATTAAAACTTTTGAACCCAATGAAAATGTGAAACCTGTGCTTTATACTTTACCTATGTAAAGGAGTTCAATTTGTGCTTTTGCTATTACCAGTCATATTATACACAGGTATCTGTACTTGTGAATACTTTGACACCTGTTTTTATACAAAAACCTTATGGCTTTCATTCATAGGCTTCTTCAGATCTACTATAAGCCATTATCATTTACCATTAATAACTCTTTAAAAAACCTGCTTAATAAAAGTTACAAAATCATTTGATTTCTCTTTTGAATTATTAAAATTATTATTAATTATTCATTCTATTTGCATAGCACATGCATGTTTAAAGTTAACCCATCTTTGTTGACTTTATCTTTTTATATCATTCAAAACAGAGGATCCCTACAACTGCATCAGCTGCAAGGAGACAGAGTGGTCTGAAGCAGGAAGTACACTGTGCAATCTGCGCCTCGTGGAATATATACCATTCTCCGATAGTGGCGCCATAGTGATCATGTTTGGAGTCTGTGCTTTAATAGGCCTCACACTAGCCATGTGTGTTCTCTTTGCCGTCAACTACAACACTCCAGTTGTCAAATCAGCTGGAGGACCGATGTGCTTCCTGACTTTAGGCTGCCTCACTCTGGGTAGTCTCAGTGTGTTCTTTTACTTTGACAAACCCACAGTTTCTTCATGTGTCTTAAGGTTTTTACCATTTTTGTTGTTTTTTACTGTTTGTTTGGCTTGTTTTGTTGTACGCTCTTTTCAGATAATTTGCATTTTCAAAATTGCTGCCAAATTCCCAAAGCTACTCAGTTGGTGGATGAAATATCATGGACAGTGGCTGGTCATTAGTGTAGCATTTGTCACTCAGGCTGTCTTACTTACTATTGGTTATTCTGTTGCTCCCCCAAAGCCTTACAGTGATAAACTTTCCTACACACAATTAACTATACTTGGTTGTGATCTCACACTTATGCCAATATCTGGTTCTGTGACTTTACTCGCCATACTTTGCTCCCTTTGTTTTATTTTCTCCTACATGGGAAAAGACCTCCCTAAGAATTATAATGAGGCCAAAGCCATAACCTTCTGCCTGCTTTTGCTGATACTTACCTGGATTGTCCTTATTACTACAACCATACTTTACAATGGAAAGCACATTCACACATTTACAGCTCTGGCAGTTCTTTCAAGTCTTTATTCGTTTCTATTATGGTATTTTTTGCCAAAATGTTACATCATTATTTTTCAAAGTCAGAAAAACACTCAACAGCACTTCCAGGGTCTCATTCAGAACTATACTAAAACAGTCAACCAGTAGTTTAAACCAGATATGTTCTGCTTCGGAGAGTAGCTCAAGATTATTTTAGAGAACATAGTACAAGTGATGCAATTCAAGAGTAGTCTTTTGGAAATCATTTGAACACATGCACAATAAAATAATAGTTTTTTTTGTTGTTTTTTTTTTTTTAGAAAGCCTTAAAAAAAATTGCTAAAACATTTAGTTGGTGAGAGATTTTCTAAAACATATTAAATTGTTTGCTGCACCTGACATTGCTTTACAGAATAAAAAACGATACCTGAACATATGTTTTTATTTAAAAGTAAATGTTTTATGGTAAAGCCTTTTTAACATAAATCAATAAAAAGAAATAAAGAGAACAATAAAAATTGGTTTATAAATCTCAGAATATTTAACAATTAAACACATGCATAGTAGTAACCTTTGTATATATTCTGTCCATTGTTTCTCTTTTTATCTCTTTAAACATTGATTATTAAAATATATAGTAGATCTCTGCATATATTATTACCTTATACAGTTTTTCATATTCTAATACATTGCATGGTTACAGAGAAGGTTGTGCATCACCAAAGAGGAAAGCACTAGCAATATAGATAATATATTCTTAGCAAATCAGTTTTTGCTTTTGCTTTTTGAAGGACACTGCTTGTTTGTTGTTGTTTTTTTAACTAAATTTATGTAAAATTAGGTGATAAAGGAAAAGCAGTCATCACTGTATTTTTGGTTCCAAAAAAGCATGATACTTATATTCTTATTTATTTCTAGGAAAAAAAAGCATCTCTTAATCACATGTTATATATGATAATAATGAAAAATATTCTATGCTTCAAATAAAGTCAGTAAAAAATACTTTTTTTTTTTGGCCTAATTTCATTTATTTATTTATTTTAGATGTGTGATAATGTACTTGTGTAAAATATATAAAGCTTCTAAAGATATTAGCATAGATTTCTTGTTAAGCTAGGTGTTTCACAATGCTAATTTCATATCTACCCCCACCGAGGAGGTTAATGTTTTAGTTGTTTTTGTGTGAGCATTTGTTTGGTCTGCCCTCTCCAATTGCTTTTCTAATTTAACATAAACTTCATGTGGCTTACTTTACAACACTGATCTTAGATATTATTTTAATCTTAAAGGTAGAATAAATTAAGATAAACTGAAATTAAAAGCAACTTGAGATGGTTCCAGCCTTTAAAGCCCATCTCATGCTTTTTGTGCTTGAATGCACTTCATCCCCATCTGAGAAAATCTTTTCTCTGTCACAGTCATCATTGGTTATCGAGGCTAAGCATTGCCAGGTATAATTATTTGGGCCTTTCTTTTCAATGCAATTCAATTCAGTTTATTTATATAGCAGCAACTACAATACAGTTCATCTCAAGGCACTTTACAGAGACAATTCAACCAGATTATACAGTCAGATTGGTTAAAAGTTTTCTATCTCAGGAAAACCAGCTGATTGCATCGACTCATTGACTCGACAGAGATCCCTCATACCAACCATGCAGGCAGGGACAGTGCCTGCATAGTTGGTGGAAAACTCCCTTTTGACAGGCACAAACCAGAGTTGCGTCAGTACTATGATGAGCTCTAAAACCAGATTGAAACTCTTTAAAAAGTTCATTATGGTCTAAGTGGTCACACACTTAGCGACTATGCTTTAAAGAGCTTAAGAAAGGAAGATTAGAGGTCTTTAATTGACCAAGTCATCTTTGTTAAGAGACAGTTTCTTTAGTAAAGGTTTAATTACAGCTACCTTGAAAGCCTTTTGTACATATCCCTGTAACAGGGATAGATTAACCACATATAAATTGCAGTAGGAAATCAGAGGGAATACTTCCTTAAATATCCTAGTTAGAACTGGATCTAACATACAGGTTGAATGATTAGATGAAGACATTAGTTTGCCAAGTCAAAAAGTTCAACAAAACAGTCTAAAACCAATGATATTTAGAGGGGTGATCTTATTTTTAATAGAATCAATATTATTTACAGATAATCCCATAAAATCATTACTGCAAAGAGCAGGTGGGATGGATGGTTCAATAGAGCTATGGCTCTGGGTGAGTTTGGCAACTGTATTAAAAAGATATATAGGGTTATTTTTATCAATAAATATGCTGCTCTCACTTTACAAAGGGTTGTCTTATACAGCAGTAAACTATTTTTCCAGACTAGGTAGGATTCCAATAAGCATTTAGAGCGCCATTTTCTCTCCAGTTTTCTAGCAATTTACTTCAAAGTGTACAACTCTGCATTAAACCAAGGAGCCAGCTTTCTATGATTTTTTTTTTCTTTTTCAAAGGGGTTACTTTGTCTAGTGGCAGTACCTGAGAACTAGTAACCTTATAAAAAAAAAATCATCTATTGTGAAGGGGAATAAATTAAATGGTTTCCCTCTGCAGTTTTGTTTAGTGATATATAGAGGAGATAGAAAGTGGAACAGATTCTTTAAAATGTATAACATTATCTGATAAAGATCTGTTAAATCCTTCTGTTAAAGTAATTTTGAAGGTTTTTAAAAAGTGGTCAGAGAGGATGGGGTTGTGAGGAAATACTGTTATTTCTTTACATTCAATGCCCTATGTCAGCACCAGGTCCATAATATGAAGATAATAAGTTGTGGGACTACTACTCGTACTCGTACTCGTACGAGTAGTAGTTTCCCGCTTTATCCGGCAGCAGACTAAGAAGAACTCTCCCAGACTTCCCTCTCCGCTGACACCTCCTCCAGCTCTGTTGGGGGAAGCCCTAGGCGCTCCCAGGCCAGCTGAGAGAATAGACAGAGTAAGGGCCTGGTGGACAAAACAAATTTACAGAAAGAAGAGGTTAGCTAATCTGAATTGTTCAATTCCATTTCGAGAGCGAGATAATCTGTGGTAGCACTAGATATCTTCCAGGCATGTGAGTAAAACTAGCAGCAGTTCAGCGGACAGGATGAATGAATGGTAGCCGGCACACGGATGACGTCATACACAAAAATAAATAAATAAATAAAATAAAAATATAAAAAATATAACCGCAGATGTCTGGGGGACAGTGATTCGCCTACATGTTATGAATGCCGTAACATAAAGAATAAATTATGAACAGTTTAGTTTGTGCCTTCAACTTGTTGCCCATAGGAAGACGTTACTTGGATATAACAAAACCGAATATTTCCGGAACAGCTCCAAATGACACAAAACTAATATGGGTGAGTAGAACATGATGTAATAACGTAAAATCAAGGGCCCAATGTAAAAAAAAAACAAAAAAAAACGGAGTTCCCCTTTAAGTGTGGGCATAGTAAAATGTTAATTTTTAAAAAAGTATCTGCAAATTTGTTTATGTGGGAATAAGATCACCACATTTCATTAAGAATTTATTCAAGACTTTGATTTTGGTCACAAAAGAACCCCCTCTCTGAGCAGCTCCTCATACAGCTTCTCATATTATTTATGCTCCTCATATATCCCCCTCCAAAAAAGGATAGAGGTAGGTTCAAACATGAGTGAGGGCATCACTAGGGGGACAAGCCTTACCTTATCCTTGTTAAGTTAATCTTAATTTCTGCAGTTTAGACATCTGTTATTTTATGTATATATTACATTTTGAGCTAACAACACAATAAATCAAGAATCATCTTTACACAATATTTTGCTGACATATTGGCCTAACTGTCTGTATCATATTGGATGCATATCAAACTAGGTTGGAGGTTATGCTCAGCTCCACTTGCTGGTGTCCCATCTATTTGAGGCAGATTATTGCAAAACTAAAAATACTTTTATCTATAATGCTACTGCGTATAGTGTTCAATTTAAGATTTTTTTTAATCATAAAAAATATGCTGACCTAAATAACATTAATGGCAAAAAAAAAATTGGTCCTCCATCCAAGGTTCTGTGGTGCTTAATTTCAAGTTTAATTACCACTGCTACATCTTTCTGGAACCCATTTCTCTGTATCTTAGTGTACAATGCAAAATCAAAGTTAAATAGATTTCTGCTTTTGTTTTTTGCTAACCCCACTGCCTCCCACAGAGGTCTTGCAAATGATCTGTGTGGCTTAATATCCAGTCAAGCAGAGCTTATTTGTAACAGGATGTAGCATTTTACCATAACCCGAAGACACCTGGATAAAATAGTCAAAACATCACAGATTATTTGCCTCTGACCACTTACAGTCTTAGACTGGCAGTTTTTTGTTTTTTGATCCCTACATTGCTCAACTCTAGTACTCTTATAATAATACTGATACAAAATATAATAATACATCAAGGCAGCATTACTTAGTAGTATTTCTGGTTCAATTTATTCATGGCCAACATATTAATACAGTATTAATAATGCTTTTACATTTCAAGAAGTGGAAGGAATCTGTCTTATTTTCCACTGCACAAATGCATTGTGTTAAAAGGCAAATGATCGAAGTGGTTACATTTTAAAACTGAGAGTTTTGTAGCTCAAAGCTAAATAATACTAAGTAGTCATGAACTTGGTTTGGGATTTACTTAAACATTTGGAAAGTGGAGGAAGTTTTTACATTAATGTTTCACCTGCTTTTGAATACATTAAAAAGAGTCCCGAACTGCTGGGATTTTGTTTGCATGCTCATTTGTTAACAATCCACCAATCATATAGGGGTATGTGTATATATGGCATGTGAGATCATGCATCAAAACGTCCACTGAAATGCAACGTTAGGGGATAGTCATTTCAAAAGAGCATTACTTGTTGAAAGTAGAACCTCATACTGAGATTTCACATGCACATGTTAAAATATCACTGCCTTAGAATGAGAGATTTTATTTGTTGTTGTTTTTTTAGTGTAGTGTTTTTGCTTTCACTGAGTCTGAGCTTGGTCACTGCCTCAGAATTTCAACTGGATGGTGATTATTTAATAGGGGGACTGTTTGATATTCATCATGTTAGCGGTATGGCTTTATCAAGAAGACCAGAAGCCATCGACTGCACCACGTAAGTTTCACAGAAATTTATACTTCATGAGTTTTAAAAGGAGCTTAACCTCAGCCTGTATCAATCATCCTGCTTTATCTCTGTAACACTTTGATTGCACAGAAAATTGTTATTTCTTATTTACATCCATAAAGAAAACCAGGAATCCTTTTCTTTACCATGTTTTCTCTTTTTGCAGTCAAATTTTTTCTCTATCAAATTACCGGAGGTTTCAGATGATGAGATTCTCAGTTGAGCAAATCAATAATTCCACCAACTTGCTTCCAAATGTCTCTCTTGGCTATGAAATATTTGACCAATGCTCAAACACAAAAAATTTGCCGGGTATATTTAAACTCATCTCAAACAATGGAGTGGTTCAGCCATGGGGTGAACCATTAAAGAATTTCTCCAACAATCCTAAAGTGATAGCTGTGGTTGGCCCTTACACCAGCACCAACACCCTGGCTGTAGCCCCACTATTTATGCCGGATCTGATACCAATGGTAAACTCACCTTACTATTTTCTGCATCATTTTTTTTCAAAGTATATAACAAAATAAAAATAATTTCTCTATGTAAATTAACATGAATATATAAGAACATTTAAAGTCATAGTTGCCAAATCTATTGTAGGAAATTGTGTGAATTGTTTTGTTGTTGTTTGACAGGTTAGCTACGGTGCTGCCAGCTCTGCCTTTTCCCAAAAAAGCAGATTTCCATCTTTTCTTCGAACAGTGCACTCCAACAAAGAAGTCATCGATGTCATGGTTAACATCTTGGTGCACTTCAGATGGCGTTGGGTCGCTTTCCTTTACAGTGACAACGATTTTGGAATTGATGGAATGGAGCTTTTCCTAGAAGCGATTAAAGCTACTGACACCTGTGTGGCCTATACCAAAGGCCTTGATGATAAATCTGATTACGCTCAAATATTTAAGCAAATAGAACAACAGAGATTAAACACCATCATTGTTTTTTCCACAAACATGGATGGTGAGGCTCTCATTGAGTCAGCAATTCAACTGAATATCACTGACAAGGTGTGGATAACAGGGGATACCTGGTCTTTAAACAAAAGGCTCCTCACGTTGGAAGGGGTCAAAAACATTGGAACTGTACTTGGGGTGTCTCAGTCAGTACTACCAATTCCTGGTTTTGATGATTTCATTTACTCTTCCAAATGCCAGTTACCAAAAGAAAAAAAGTTTTGTAATCAGGACTGCAACTGCACCAGTTTGACACGAGAGGAGATTGTTTCAGTCGACCCGTCCTTTTCATTTCCAGTTCATTCAGCTGTTTTTGCCATTGCTTATGCTTTACACAATGTTCTGCGTTGTGGACCTATTAACTGCAGCCGTGATATTAAAGTACAGCCACACACGGTGAGTTAATAATAAAAATTTAATAAATAGAATTAAATAATAGCAGAATTATATAGTTTTAACTTAGGAAAATACTTCTCTGTATGTGTCTGTATGCATGTAAGAAGCATATTAAGTAGGTATTATACTAATGTAGCATTCTAGAAACACATTTTTTTTTCTTACACCAATTTCTGAAATTTAAAGAAAATCTTACCAACATATGATTAGCTGTGGTTCTAACAATCATTTTTAATGCACTTTGCAGGTTCTTGAAGAGCTGAGGAAATCAAATTTTACCCTGTTAAATGTCAGCATTGGATTTAATGATTATGGAAACCCAAGGTTTGGATCCTACACAATAGTTTTCTGGAACCGCAGCAGCTTTGCAGAGGAGATTGGCTTCCATGTATTTTACCCATCTGTCAATTTCTTTATCAACAATACCAAGATCGAGTGGTTTACAAATCAAGAGGTAGGTTATGGTATTTTGTAGTTGATTAGTTAAAGTAGCAAATCTTACTTGATTTTATTTTATTTTTTTCAAATCCCCCCACTAGAGCATGTTCTTGCTTTGGTAGGACACAGCTGGCTAGGATGATAAAATAAAAAGAAGTTGTTAATACATAAAAAAAAACTCCTTTGGATTTAGGTTAACATGTCAAAGTTGAAACTGTTGTACAGTTTGCTATCTTGAATATTATTTCTATGAAATTTTGACTAATCTTTGCTATTGTTGTGTTTGTAAAAAGGTTCCCATTTCACAGTGTTCCCCAGAATGTGCTTCTGGATATGCAAAGACACAAATTGGGATCCACAAATGCTGCTTTAGGTGTGATATCTGTCCAAAAGGAACATACATCAACATTGCAGGTTAGAAAATTATTCATTTTATTTTACTGGGGAAAAATGACCAAACGTAGCACTTACTATGAACTGCAAACAGTTCAGAACAGTTTTAAATCAGCTTCCTAGATGCAAACAGCTACCCTTTGCTGGAGTTTGTAAAAATTACACAAAGTGGTCGATGAGAAATTTGTTTAACTTTACACAAGAATGCCAAGAAAAGGCTTCCTCCGCCATTTTTATCTGGAGTTGTTTACTCTTCAAAATCTCTCTTTTTTTTAGATTTTAAATATTCATATTTTACTAATTTAAACTTGTGACTTTCAGATTGGCATAGGGTTATTTCATTGATTTTTGACCAATTGATTTAAAGCCCCAAGTCAACTTTAACATTTTGACAACTATCAAAATGTTAAAAAAAATGTTTGATGACAAAATCTTAGGAGTTATTTGGTTTTTGCCCTGTTGAAACTGAAAGGAGAAAAAAAGTTGGAAAACTGAATATTTGTCAATGTTCAACATTGTTCCAAACTTATATCCCATAGAATTTAAAAGGCAAATTTTAGACCTTTAAGAATGTCCCAGACTGAAACATGTCTCTTTTTGATCTGTACCAGGGTTGTTCAAATATTTTTATCAAGCACTGCTGTAAAAAACTCAGACCCTGCATCCTATTCAAATGATTATGTGCTAAGGTGTCTCTAATTTTTCAGTTTAATCACATCTGTTGTTTCTTGTAAAACAGAGGATCCATACAGCTGCATCCCGTGTAAGGAGTCAGAGTGGTCTGAGCCAGGAAGTACATCATGTAGTCTGAAGCTGGTGGAGTACGTGCCATTCACAGACAGTGGAGCTATACTTATCATCATCGGGTCTTGCATCTTTGTGGGCCTCACCTCGACAGTCACTTTTCTCTTTACTGTAAACTATGCCACACCTGTTGTGAGATCTGCTGGCGGATCGATGTGCTTCCTAATTTTAGGCTGTTTATTCCTCTCTTGTCCTAGCGTGTTTTTTTACTTTGGAGAACCAACAACAGCTTCCTGCATCTTAAGATACTTCCCCTTTCTCTTGTTCTACACAGTTTGTTTGGCTTGTTTTGTGGTGCGTTCCTTTCAGATTGTCTGTATTTTCAAAATAGCTGCAAAGATTCCTAAACTTCAAAGTTGGTGGATGAAATATCATGGACAGTGGGTGGTCATCACTGGGGCTTTTGTCACCCAGGCTATTTTCCTTATTAGCAGTTACAGTTTTGGTACTCCCCATCCCCACCGTAACACATTCATCTACCAGGATAGGATCATTCTTGGCTGCGAAATTAATACTGCAGCAACCATAGTATCTGTAATTATACCCCTTTCTTTGTGCTCGCTTTGCTTTATCTTCTCCTACATGGGGAAAGACCTACCAAAAAATTATAATGAAGCCAAAACTATAACCTTTTGCCTGCTACTACTAATCCTTACCTGGGTCATCTTTGCCACAGCCTATATACTCTACCAAGGAAAACACATCCATACATTTAATGCTTTGGCAGTACTCTCAAGTCTCTACTCATTTTTGTTGTGGTATTTCCTCCCAAAGTGCTACATCATTGTTCTACAGCCTCACAAAAACACACAACAGTACTTCCAGGGTCTCATTCAGAACTACACAAAAACAATCAGCCACTAGGCCATTAGATGTTTTAGCTTTATTTCTAAGCTTGTCGGGAGTTAGAAGGTAAGACTTCTGATAAGCAATGCATTTTTCAAATTTAGGTTAGTATTTTATTTGATATACTTAGGCTACCTGTGAATGAGCATTTTTCTACTGAAAACCCAAAGGTTTAATGCAAAAAGATTTGTTCACAAGGGTAAAAAAATAAGCAGGTTCATAATCTCGATCAGCTGGGTGCTCACAGTTTTAGGTCTACTTTCTTGTTTGAAGACACCTTTAAAACAAATTTTTAAAATATATTAAGTTAATAAAAAGTGATAAATATGTCTGCTCGACTCCTGGTCAGGCTATGCCTTGTCTTGTGAATCCTACCTCTGTTCCTTCAGCAATCACAATGACAGTTGAGAAGTCCTACAGCTGACTAGGTACTAAATCCTCCATTGGTATAGAGTAAGGGGATGGTTCTACCCGAAGATTCTTTGTTGGATTTTGAATTGGCCATCCTATCACTCATTATTAAATCTAAACCTGTAGGTTTAGATTAAATAATTATTTGATCTTAACCTCATCTTCAAGAGCAAGTTAAACAAGGCTTTGTTAAGCTAGTGTATAAAGCAACTGAATGCTATTTCTGACATTTGAATTGAAAAACTTCCTGGACAGGAAGTGAAACGTCTTCAGACCAAGAAATAAAGTCCAGTGGATTGTTTTTTTTTTTACTTTTTTGGAGAGACTATGAAGTGGATATCAGCATACTTCAAGAACAAGATTACTTAATGTTTACATGTGTCCCTTCTCCAATTCATCTAAATTATTACCCTCGAATAATGATTATGAACCACTGATTTTACTTAGTTTAGTTTAGTATTTTATTTTAGTATTTAGTTTTCAAGAGGAACATCTAAAGTGTGCAGAACATCAGCTCTTGAGGATAATGGTAGCTTGCAGCATTAAGCTTTTCCAGAAGGATCTATCCATCTTCCAACTGTACCTCCTAAAATCATGCATTCATTCCCACACCCTGATACTGCCACTTCCATGTTTAACAGTTGGGATGGTGTGCTTACATTAACACAGACCAATAGCCTAATAAACCAGACTAAATGTGAGATTAAATGTGTAATTTAGTCTGGCCCAGATGAATGAGACATCCTTCTTAAAAATGAATTAGCATAGAGCCTCTTCTTGCTCACGTTTCAACGAAAACCTCAAGTCTAACCCTTTCAAAACTGATTCCAAAGCTGAGTCAAACGAGTACTGTTGAATAGTTGTTGCCACCTTCCTTGTTGTGCTTTCTCCAGCGTCGTGCAGCTTTGTCGTCATGCCATCAAAACCCCACCCGCTTTGCATCTAGAAATTCAAAACACATCTCTGCGTTGTGATTGGCCCGCCAGTTCTAGGGCCTGGGGCATTGATCGAGGCTAGACCAAACTCGCAGGCAAAAATGATTTTGGCTGCTGGCGGGTTGGGCTAGTTTACTAGGCTAGCAGACCAATATATTTCTGTTTTTTCATGTAACAATAAAGCTTATTTGGTCCCATGATTAGGTTTGGTAACTTATTTTCTCTACTTACCGGTTAAACAATTTTTGTAGGAATTTGGGCATAAGCACTGCTTTTCACATTTTTAGAATCTTTGATACTAAATAATGATTGATCTGTTTTCTCCCTCTTTATATATCTCTGCTAATGTTGGTGGCTCTATTAAACAAATCAAAATAAAATAATTGCACTATAACTTGCATTGGTTTTAATAAAATGTCTGATTATGAATAGTTTCATTATAAACTGTATTTTCTTTCAGACCTTTAAAGATGACTTTAACAATACTAAATATTTTACAATAAAAAATAAAGAGGTTTGTTTTTTTTGCTCTTCAGCTTTTCTGTCTGCTGCATGCAACACCTCTTAAACTGTGTTTATACTGAACCACCAGCAGATGTCACAAAACCAGAACACTTGAGTCTAGACACCAAATTTTGAGTTCCTATGAAAGCTGGATTTTTTTAAATAAAGAAAAAGATAGATAGTGAAAGGTGAAATTATAAGAAATTATACAGCAATTTCAAATAAGCATATGGGTTATCCTATTTGTTCTACAGTTAAATGTGAGGTAAACTAAATTGTCAATATAGATTTGCACATCTTTAGAAAATTTGAAACCTTTTTGAAAATGTTCAGGTCTTCTTTTATGAGTAGCTTAAAGATCTACCATACTCAGGTTTACAAAATCTTTGACTATAGTTTTTGCATTTCTTCTATGTGTCATGATTTTCTTAAGAGATCTGACCAACATGCAGAAAACCACTCAGAGAACCAGGCTAAAAGTTTGAATAGGTTTATTGATGAAACCAGCGGGTAGGATTCAGGAAACACAGTGAACTGGTGAACCGGAAGTGGAAGAGGGAAGGGAAGTATTAGTGGTTAGTTCAGGATCCGTGGGAACTTTGAACGATGATTTGATGAGACAGAGAAAACGGGACATACATTAGTGGAGAAAACTTTCCTCCCAGAATCCAGTCTGTGTGGGTTTTTCCAGAGAGACTTGTTGGAGGGCGGACAGGTATGACTTGGTTAGACCCAGAGGAGCTAATGAGCGGACTGTCAATTGGGAATCCAGGATGACTTGAACAGAACATGTGGAGGTTTATCCCCTGCTCAGTGTGAGACTCACACAATCCTTCCAGGAGGAGAAGGCCAAAAATCCAGCTTGCAGGAAGGCTTCCTGCCGAAAAGACAAAGACAAAAACTAGGTTAGGCTCAGTGAAAAACAACTACTAAGTTAGACTCAGCAAAACTCAGCTTGGCTAGAGTACCCAAAACTGGCAAACACTCTGGCGCCGAGGTAGTGACAGTCCATGGCTCAAATAGTCCTCAGTGATGAGTCAATCAGCCACAGGTGTATGGGAGGACCAACGAGAACAGGGCGCCACCTGGTGGTGGAGGGAGAGAACAACACAAAAACACAACCTACATAAACTGGATTCCTGACACAATGTCTATCTAAAGGATCTAAAATCTTTCTGTTTGGAAAACATAAAAATAAATCTGCATTTGGGGTCACGGTATTGTAAAGGCCATCAATTTTAAATTAGTGTGTCTTTTTAAATTTAATGAAACTTTCTTGACCTTTTTGAGTCTACCTTCCTGGACAATAGTCTGGGTTAAATAGGCTGCAGAAATGGCTGCTTTTAGAAGGGTTCCAATTTCAATAACAACAAACTAGTGACAAGTACACTAACTTTGTTTTTTAAATTAATTGTTAAATAGAATAGAAATAGTATTATAACATAGAAATAAGAGATGTTTAATCACTAATGCCAACATCAAATCAGATAACTATATTGCGCCCTACAAATCGTGTAGTATTATATCTGTAATCCCATTGCGTTAAAAGTAGGATTGCCTGTTTTTTGTTTTTTATTTGTCCTTTTATACCATTGTTAAATACTACTAAAAGTGATTCAATTATTTAATCCTCATGTATAAACTTCGTTCTCTTTAAAGAATATGATTTGAGATCACCCAAATATGAATTGTTAATTTGAAAAATTTAAACAAAGAAAAATAATAACAGTTTTGATATAATACTAATTCACTTGTATTTTCTTTTTTATTGTTTTCCCTCTACCATTATCCTTCAGCAAGGGAGGTTTTACATTATTTAGCTCTGGCAAGAGCATTAGTAGATTAAAAAAGTCCAACAAGCAAAAAGAAATAAACTAAGTAATATGCAGCTATTAGAAGAAAAATACTTTGGAATAATAACAAATAAACTGTAGCTCAGTGCAAACCACTGCATCACTGAGCCTCCATATATACCTCTTCATCTCAAGCTTTTGTCCTCTACCAGAGTAGCAGAGGCCTGGGAGCTTGAGGGTTTTTTCACGGCTGTCCCTAGAACTGCACATTTCTGGACTAAGATGTCTCATGTGTCTCCAGGTGTCTGTTGGAGCCCCTTCTTTAAGGGTTAGTGCCCCGATTGCTCAGTTGTCAACATCATGGATTGGCCACATCAATCACTATGTCCGTCCTCTGCTTCTTATCAATGATCACAAAGTCTGGCACTCTACATGCCTACGGGAATCATGCCTAGTCTGGAAAAACAGTGTGCTGCTGTAGAAAATTACCCTTCCTTCATTTCTCCTCATTAATAGAGAATAATAAGAATGATCCTAGATTTCTTTTTAGAGTTATGTCTGTGTTGAACGGTGCATCCCACCTGCTCTTAGCAGTAATATTTTATGGGATTCTTTATAAATAAGATAATTGACACTCCTCTAAATGTGAATAATTTATCTCCGGAAGGTAAGGCAGCATTACAGGTAACTATAGAATCTGAACCGGGTTCAGACTGATTTGATCCAGTTGGACTTCAGAGATAGCAAAACTATTATCTTGATCTAATTCTTCAGCTTGTGCATTAGATCTACGGTAGTTCCAACCAAGAAATTTAAGAAAGTGTTCCCTCTGATTTTCATCTCCATCTTAGCTGTGATTAACCTATCCATTTTACAGGGACATATGCCCCAGGCTTATAATGTAGCTGTAGTAAAACCTTTACTTTAGAAACTCTTAAGGGTCTCTTGACCCAGATTACTTGGTCAATTATAAACCTATATTTAGTCTTCCTTTCTTATCTTATCTTGAGAAAAATAGTTGCCAAACAAGTGTGTGACCTTTAACACCATAATTAACTTTTTGAAGAGTTTCAGTCTGGCTTAAGAGCTCATTATAGCACTGACAAAGCTCTGGTGAAAGTCACTAATGATATTCTCATGGCCTCAGACAATGGCCCTGTAGCTCTACTTGGCCTGTTAGAGCTTGGTGCTGCCTTTGACACAGTCAATCATAATATTATTTTAGAAAGGCTTGAAGACTTGTAGAATTAAGGGAACTCCACTAAGCTGGTTTAAATCTTATTTATTTGACAGAATTCAGTTTGTTCACTTTAATGCTCCAGAGTTACCTGTAAGGTACTATATGGATTTGTGCTGGGGTCATTTCTGTTTAATATGTACATGCTCCCAGTTGCTAGAATTATTAGACAACATGGGATTCATTAATTTCCACTGTTATGCTGATGATATTGAGCTATATCTGTCTATAAATACAAATTAAGCTAACCCATTACATAGACTACAGGCATGTCTTGAAGACATAAAATCCTGGCTGACTCTTAACTTTGTGCTTCTGAATATAGACAGAACAGAATTTATTGTTTTTGGACCAATTTCTTTGAAAAATAAGTTTATCAGTCTGTCACTTCATTTTGATTGGATTAAATTGATCACAGATAATAAAATATAGAATCTTGGTGTTATTTTTAATCAGGACCCCTCATTGAAATCCCATATCAAAGAGGTATCTAGAATTTCCTTCTACCATCTCCGCAATATTGTGAAAACCCCTGCAAACATCCCGTCCAGGTTTTGATGCTGAGAAACTAGACTATGTATTTATTACTTCAATGCTGGACTATTGTTATTCACTTTTAGGAAATCCACAAACAGTAGTTAAAAGCCATCATCCAAAATGCTGCAGCCAGATTTTTGATGAAAATGAAAAAGAGAAATTGTATTTCTCCTATTCAAGCTTCTCTTTATTGGCTTCCTGTTAAATCCAGAATAGAATAGATATATAGCCTTGAATGGCCAAGCTCTGTCTTCTATCAGAGATAAGATTGTACTGTACCTTATGTTTCTAACAGAGCATTTCACTCTCAATTTGCAGGCTTTCTAGTGGTTCCTAGAATTTCTTCAAGCAGAATGGAAGGCAGTTTTTTTAGTTATCAGGCTCCTCTCCTGTGGAACCAACTGCCAGTTTTAGTCCGTGAGGCAGACACCCTGTTTACTTTTTAGGCTAGGCTTAAAGCTTTCCTTTTTGATAAAACTTACATATAGCCTTAGACTGCTGGAGAACATAGGGACCCCTTTCCATCATTCTGCATCATTCCAGCTCCATTCTCCCAGTCTGCAGTTCTTTTTTGTTCAACCTCTAACCTTATGCTCTCTGCTTTTTCTCATTATAGTAGCTTTGTTCCTGATTGCCTGTGACACCATCCCGAAGAGAAATATCAGCTGTGCTGCTGCCATCAACCCCTTTGTTTATAGATGTTGGAGCTTGGCCTGTTTTTCTGTGTAGTTCTGTTTCTCTTACTGTGACTAACTGTATGTGCTCTCTTTCATCCTCGGGCATGGGAGCTAGCTTGGAGCTCATCTGCCTGAGTGTTTGTTTCCTGCACAGAGCTGCCTGTGGAGCTGGTTGCTTTTTGCTTCTTTCTGTATGTCTGTTCCTTGTTCTTTGAACACCAGTTCTGCCTCGGCAGATGGCCGCTCAAACTGAGCCTAGTTCTTCTGGAGGTTTCTTCCTGTTAAAAGGGAGCTTTCCTCTCCACTTTCATTATAAGCATGCTTGGTGTGAGGGATGGCTTGTGAGTCAGTGAGTTGATGCAATCAGCTTGTGTTGTTTAGATTGAAAAATTACAACCAATCTGACTGAATTATCTGGTTGAATTGTCTGTGCTTGAAGTGCTTTGAGATTACATGTTTTATGAATGAGCATGATATAAACAAATTGAATTGAATTGAATAGATTTTATGAAATGCCCCTGTCACACCATGATGATTTAGACCAACATATGCCTGAAGTATGGAAAATCTTGCAAAAACGCTGGCATACGTTGCATAAGTTATGGGTATGTTTTGTATGAGTTAGGAGCGCACTAAAGCAGGCTGGCACACCTCGACTTACAGCAAGTATGTGTGGTAATTTTGAGCATGCTCAAAATTTCCCGATGTATGCTGGCATATGCTCATATGTGGGGCATAAATTACACCTAAGTTATTTGATAATTGACACACCACTTTTTACAACCAAGTATCAGTTTTGTATAGTCTACCATAAAGTTTTTTTTTTTTTTTATTAAAGCACATTTAGGAAGGAATTTTGGATGATCAAGAAAAACTAAAACTATTGCAGTATTAGTAGGATTATGGTTGCAGGAGGATGATAGTTGATACATGCAGTCATGAGAATGAATTGTGTATAAAATCATCCTTTTTTGAAAGAAGTAATTTATTCTTGTGCCCTCAGCTCATATACAGTGTTTGGAACCCTGCACTTAAAACAAAGGAAATGTTTTTTTCAACTCCTTGCTTTGTGCTGTAATGTTAGTGTACTTACTAAGATTTCGTAATTATTTATTTTTGAGCAGGCAAACTATGCCTAATGTGGACAACTTCTAAATGATACAATTGTTTTCTCTGTTGTGTGAAAATATTCTCAATTTTATTGTTTTTGTAAAGGCATTGAACCCATGTGCACTAAGAAATTACAAGAGTGGTTTCAATGCTTTTGCATGCTACTTTGTAAATTACCTCTTAACCACTTCTCGGTATGAATTTTATTACCACCAGCATGGAAATGAATAGGTTTCACCATCAAAAGTGTCTCTAGAACCCTTTGACAGTTCCTCTCAGACTAGTAAACACTAATTGCAAGAATGTCACATTTTCTTCCTGCTTTGTGGGTTCTGGGATTTTTCGTCCATGGCATCACAAAATCCACACTGAGACCCTCAGAATTTCATTTGAAAGGAGATTATTTACTTGGTGGACTTTTTGACATCCATTATGTGAGCTCATCTCGTTATCAGCGCAGACCTGAAGCCATTGATTGTTCCCGGTGAGTCACTTGAATTAATCTATAAAGTTGCTGCTGGAAACTCCAACTCTTACAATAAAGTTAGTGGGCTTTAAAAATTAAATCTGTAGTAGTAATGCAATGTTGTATTCCCATTACTTTTTTTAGTGAAATTTTCCTTCTTCCAAATTACCGGAGGTTTCAGTTGATGAGATTCACGGTTGAGGAAATAAATAATTCCACCACCTTGCTGCCAAATATTAGCCTTGGTTATGAGATTTTTGATATCTGTTTAGACACACTTAGCCTACCAGGGATCTTTAAACTCATCTCAGTGAATGGCTCCATCCAGCCATGGCCTGACCCATCAAAGAATCGCTCCAAAATAGTGGCTCTGGTTGGTCCTTTTACAAGCACACAGAGCATGACTGTTGCTCCACTTTTTATGATGGATCACACTCCTATGGTAAATATGTTGTGTTTTGCATTTCTTGAACCTAGTTATTAGCATTTATCTTCCATTTTTTTTTTTATTTTCATATCCTAATGTTACATTCAGAAATGATTGTTTATGCACTCCTGGCAGGTCAGTTATGGATCCTCTGCTTCAGTTTTTTCCGAAAAACTCAAATACCCCTCATTTTTCCGAACCGTGCACCCCAACAAAGACACTATAAATGTCATTGTCGCAATTTTCCAACACTTCAACTGGCGCTGGGTTGCTTTCCTGTACAGCAATAATGACTTTGGCATCGACGGCCTGGAGAGGTTCATCGAGAGGATAAAAAACACTGACATCTGCCTGGCATATACCAAGGCCCTCAGTGAAAACACAGATCTCTCACAAATCCTCAAACAAATAGATGCAGATAACATACATGTAATTGTTGTTTTTGCACCAAAAATATATGCTGAAGCTGTCATTAAAACTGCAATTCAGCTAAAGGTGACCAACAAAGTGTGGATAGCAGATGATGGATGGTCTTTAAACAAAGTTCTTCAAAAAATGGAAGGAATCAAACATATTGGAACTGTGCTTGGAGTGGCTCAGCCTCTAGTAACAATTCCTGGTTTTCATGATTTTATCAATTTT
Source organism: Cyprinodon variegatus (assembly GCF_000732505.1). Classification (NCBI taxonomy): domain Eukaryota; kingdom Metazoa; phylum Chordata; class Actinopteri; order Cyprinodontiformes; family Cyprinodontidae; genus Cyprinodon; species Cyprinodon variegatus. The sequence continues at coordinate 229,756 of NW_015150611.1, forward strand.
ACTCAAGGTCAGGTACCTAAAGCAGACTCTGAGCAGCAGACCTTTTGTAATCAGGTTTGCAACTGCAGAAATTTGACTGCTGGAGATATTCTTGCAGCAGATCCCTCATTCTCTTTCCCGGTTTATTCTGCTGTGCATGCTGTTGCTCATGCCTTACACAACATCCTAGAATGTGGAACTGGCAGATGCAATGACAATATATCCGTCCAACCACTGATGGTGAGTACAAATCAGTCTTTTTTTCATTTACTCACACATGTTGATGCATAGTACTGTATATAATAATTAAGTTTGAATAAAAATGAATAATTATTAGGTTTAATACATGGAAATCTAACAGCTTAGACATTGTTATAGTTTTGCATTATGTCCACCTGAAATTACAATGCTGTGCAAAAACCTAAAAGTTATACAGCTATACATCTTCTTATGCATGGCCACAGGAAGTGGGGCTGCTGGGGCTGTCGCAGCCTTCCTTAGTGGCGAGAGAGAGATTTTAAATGTACTAAAAATACTTGCACAATTTAAAAACAAAACAAATGATTTGAGGTTTTTTTTTTATTTACTGTTACGTGTATTCACATTTTAATTTAATTATTTTAAGGACTGATCAACACAAGTTCACGGAAGTTACGTTCTAGGCTACATCAAGCAAGCTAGTGGTCTTGAAAAGGCTCTTTACTATTATCTATCATTAGATGTTTCTTGTGTGAATTTGTATTTTATTTTATTTTTTTAGAATTCAACTTTATTGTCATTACATTGTCAAGAACAAAGCAACGAAATTCACTCTCTACATTTAACCTATCCCCTGGGCTCCCCTTTTCAGTGCCTGGGGAGCAGTGTGGGGTTAAGGGTCTTGCTCAGGAATTTAGAATTCACGCTGTGGGGATCGAACCGCGTACTTACAACCAGGGTCCGATACCACACCCACCTGCTGGCTAATCCAAACCCAACCTGATTTAAAATATTTATAAATTATGCATATTCTCCGACGACAGTGTTTAACGTCCCTTCCACCACTTCTCCTTTTAAGCTAGTAAAGCTTTCCAGAGCGTCCGGCACCAGGCAGCAAGTGATGCAAATTAGCCAATGAGCTGTGTTAAGTCAGGGCTGCTGCTACTGCTGCTGCTAGCGACTTTTGGACACAGCAGGCAAAGCTGTGGCAAGCTGGGAGTTAGATAAGATAGAGATAGATAGAGAAAGTGTTAACTGCTGCAAGAAGCGCTGTGCACGGATGAAAGAAAAGTGAAATGGTGTACTCAAAGATGACCCTGCTCATTTTGAGTATGTTTGGCTCAACCTACTGCTGTGAAGCAGGATTCTCCACCATGAAGACACTGAAAAATAAATATCAATCCAGGCTCATGAATGAGCACCTTAATATGTACTTCAGTATGAATTTGTCGGCATTCAAACCCAGGTTTAAAATCCTCATAGGACAGCCTAAAGCCGAACTTCTCTCATCAAGCCATACAAAAGAAAAGGAGGAAAAAAAGGTCAGTTCAAAGATGTGTCAAAGATGTGGGTCAGGAAATCACTGACAACTGAAAACATTTTCGCATCTTTGTCTTGGTCACACTACAGCAACCTGGAGAGCTGCTGGTTTTATGTAGATGGAGGCTCACCCTCCTAGTCGCATTCCAAGTTAGATGCAAATCAATCACTCATTCTGGTGCGTCATCAAAGTTTATTGGTTGTTTTCAGTCAAGGATAGGCAATACTGGCCCACGTGATCCACTGCAGAACCAACACCCCTGATGTGATTTGCTACTTGGCCGTCTGAATCATGATGAGACTGCTTATGGAACTTATTTGTAGGGAGTTTCAATACAGGGTTATATACAGTAAAGAAAATAAGCATTTGACCTCCCTATGATTTTGCAAGTACTCGCATAAAACATGTAGGGGTCCAATTTCATTTTAGTTTCATGTCAACTGTGAGACCAATAATCTATTAAATAATTAAATAATTTATTTGCATGTTACTGCTGCAAATAAGTATTTGAACTTAAGTTAATATTTGTTGTTAATATTTTGATTATATCTCTCACAGTTGACATATACCTAAGAAGAAAATTTCACACCCCTCCATGAATTATAAATGGGAGAACTTTCACGATCGCAGGATGTTCAATTGCTTATTTTCCTTATTGTATTCTTGGGAACTAATACTGAAATCCTTCCCTGTTTAGTGTTGGCTTTTCTCTTTAGACAAAAAGAGAAGTATATTTCTCTTGTTTTGATTCTATGATGTGCTACTCAGAGCACTACTTGGTGGACTGAACTGCATAGAAAAGCCACACAAGCTTTACTATAGCCTAGGTGTTCTAAGTAAAACCCAGTAAAATTCAAGCAAAAAACTAAATAAATGAATAAGATGATTAGTTACTTGAAAAACATTTGGGAACACTTGAGTTTTTAGCTGCTTTTTAAAAGTGTCAACTGGTTTATTATATATCTGTCTGTGGGATGAACCAGCTTTTGTCTGAGAGTTTTTAAGGTTTTTAAATTCACTGATATGTTGTATTTGGAGAAATGTATCCTTAGTTTCTCAGAAACTCTTAATACATAAGGGGTGAGATATATTTTTAATCATTGTTCTCTCCTTGTGTCTCCCCTGTATGATTCTGGTAAACCTCATTGTTGAGAATTTCATCATCCTCAGTGTGCATAGCACAGTTCAGTAAGGGCAACATGTTTGTGTTAGCATCCTCTCTGGTAAACTCTATGTTTCTGTCCACTGAGTTAATGTGGTTTGTGAATGCCTCATTTTCTTGAAATTTTGACCCAAGAGTCATCCATGTATATAATCCAGTGAGTTAGTTATGTTCCCTTTTAAGTACTGAGTCATCTGATCTCTGTAAATATTTGTGAAACTGGAGGCCCCATGGCAAACCCATCTTTTTTTAGAGAAGTGTCTCTGTACTTGAAATACATAGGGTTCAGAGACAGAGATCGAACAGGTCATACATCTGGGTTGCTGTTAAATTGCTCCTGGCTTCTTGATATTCATCATGTTTCAGTTTCGTTCCATCAGTGTTCACTGCCTCCAAAATACAAATGTAGGTTAAAAGAGAGATAACATAGTGCCAGACTCAAAGGTTGGACTTTAAAAATAGAGTCTGTGGAGGTTTGGATGCGGTGTGGAGTGTTTCCACCCAGTGAGCCAGAATTGTTGTAAGATTTTATACTATGTTGTGTGTGACAACACTGTAAAAACAGCTGCGCTCAAACAGAATTCTCTAGTGTAAGCCACCAGCAGTGACAAAGACTCCTGGATATTTGTTGAAAGGTTTTCAGAAAAACTGAACAAAAGTTTGGCTGCATCCAATTTAAGTCTTTTTCTTTGTTTGTTTTTTTTTGTTTTTTTGTTGTTTTTTTTGCTGCAATGACCTGGATGACTGATATTTTGCACAGAAACTTACAAAGTTCCCTAGGAATGTTTTATGATTAAAATTCTTTGTTGTACAATTTAGATGCTAGATGAACTCAAGAAGTCCAATTTCACGTTGTTAAACCAGAGTGTTCAATTTAATAAGAATGGAGACCCCCGATTTGGACAGCTTTCAATAGTTTTCTGGAACCAAAGTGGAGATGCTCAGGAGGTTGGCTTTTACCATTTTAGCCCATCTCCAACTTTCTTCATCAATGACACCCTAATTCAGTGGCACACAGACGGGGAGGTAAGTCTGCTTTTCATTGTAGTACACTCAACAACATAAACTATGTGGGTGCTGAGTATTCTATATGTGCGATGACAATATATTTTGGTCCTGTGCATGTTGAATGCTGCATTTCTGTGTATTTATTAAATCTCAAATGTTGAAAATCTGTTCTCTCATCCTGCTATCATAGACGATCTTCTCAGTGCCATCTTTGCATTCTTTGTTTTGCTAATGACGTATTTTGTGCAGGTACCGATCGCATTATGTTCCCCAGAATGTCCAACTGGATATGCAAAAAAACTAATTGGAATCCATGAATGTTGCTTCAGGTGTGAAATGTGTCCAAATGAAACTTACTTAAACATTACAGGTAAATGATTGAAATTTTAAGAATTACATCTGTCTACTGATTGTCCTAAATGTTTAATACCCCTGGCAGATTTCAGTTTAAAGAAATCTAACAGGTTATATTTGCCAGGGATATAAATACATTTGAGTTTTACTGTAATTACATACCACTTTATTTAATCATAGTTTATAAACTGCACAAGGAATGGGCTGAATTGTAAACATATTTACTATTTGCCCTAATGTTACATATGGTATAAATTGAATATTTTCCTGAAAGTACATACAAGACAAATTAAACTGACTTTGTTAAATTCTGATGTGATATGGTCACCGTTATTATACTGTATAACGGCATTAATGTAGCTATACAGAATGATCCTATAACCAGAAAGCTGCAGAAACCTACCAGAATACAAGTCTTCACTCAGTGAACTTGATTTTTTTTTCATACAAGCTTTGTTTTGCATAGATAAGATTTTAACCTGTCTTAAACATTATAATTATATTTAATTTTGTCTACACTGTAAAACAGATGATCCCTACAACTGCATCAACTGTAAGGAGACAGAGTGGTCTCCAGCAGGAAGTGCATTATGTCACCCACGACTGGTGGAGTATGTACCGTTCACAGACAGCAGGGCAATACTGTTGATGGTCGGAACCTTGATCTTGGTGGGTCTTATTCTAGCTGTATCATTTCTCTTTGCCATCAACTACAACACACCTGTTGTCAGATCTGCTGGAGGACCAATGTGCTTCCTGATTTTAGGCTGCCTCACTCTCTGTTGTCCCAGTGTGTTCTTTTACTTTGGTAGGCCTACTAATGCTTCCTGTTACTTGAGGTATTTCCCATTCCTTTTGTTCTACACTGTTTGTCTTGCATGTTTTGTTGTACGATCTTTTCAGATTGTTTGCATTTTTAAAATAGCTGCAAAGTTCCCGAAACTCCAAAGCTGGTGGATAAAATATCATGCCCAGTGGCTGTTGATCAATGGGACATTCTTGATTCAAGCCTTGTTGGTTCTTCTTAGTTTTTCTTTTTATCCTCCCAGACCATACAATGAAACATCATGGTATCCAGACCAAATTGTTCTAAGCTGTGACTTAAATCTAACAGCAGCATCTTGTTCTTTTTTTATTCCCTCATTATTATGCTGTCTTTGCTTTAATTTCTCTTACATGGGAAAAGACCTTCCAAAGAATTACAATGAAGCCAAAGCCATAACCTTCTGCCTACTGCTGCTGATCTTCACCTGGATCTTGTTTGTTACTGAATACCTTCTTTACCGAGGAAAATACATCCATACTCTCAATGCTCTGGCAGTTCTTTCAAGTCTTTACTCTTTTTTGCTGTGGTATTTCCTCCCAAAATGTTACATCATGATCTTTCAATCCCATAAAAACACACAGAAGTACTTTCAAGGTCTCATTCAAAATTATACCAAAACAATTTCACAGTAGCTTCAGCTAAAGAAAGGGAGGGGCTGTGGCTCCTGTGCTTCTAATACTATATCAATGGGTTTGGGTGTTTTTCTTTATGTCCATCTTTTTTGTTTATTTGTTTTTTTTTGTTTGTTTGTTTGTTTGTTTGTTTGCTTCTTTTGATATGTATTGCTTTTTGTCTAATTTGAAAAACTGAAGCACTTAAAATTGTGAATATAAATATAAATCGGAAATAATAAAGAAAGATTTTATGACATCGTCAGGAAGTCAAGGCTTGGGCACAAATGAGTTGTACACAGATGTCACCAGGCTGTGTGACCACCATCAGTATTAACTGGTGACAATGAAGATATAATTTCAAAATAGCCACCACAAAGTCTTGATCTCATTCCCAAAGGTGAACCTAAACTAGGCTTATCTCAGTTACACCAGGCTGTCAGGAAGGGACCAAACTAGTCAGAATCTGTGGCAAGCCAAAATATTTGACCCAAGTGAAGCCACTGAAAAGCAATGCCACCACAAATTTATAAAACTTACGTAACCTTGGACTTTGATAAACATAATTATATAATTCTCGAAAAGGTTAATTGGCAATATTCTCATAGTTCAGTATGAACGGCATATGTTTTTAGATACTGTGTAGTGTATTAGCTAAAATTAGTGCTGCAATGTTTTTGTACATGCATGTTCATCGGCATAAATATCAAACACTTCCGAGTTTCTTATTTTAAAATATGGTGATGTAGGATATAGGGATGTAGGAGTTTGCTCTAAAATCGAAGTGCTCCAGAAAACCATAGAGTTAGAGGACTCAGACTAATGTCAAAAAGTTCCTTAAACAAATTCAAAACAGTGATAAGAATAAAGGGAATATAAGAAAAAAAGGACATATTAAAACTACCAGCAAAGTATTACGTTGAGTTGGAGGCTTGGGAGTAAAAGTGAGGTTTTGGGGTCAATTTTGAAAACAAAGAGTATAACTGAGAGTGATTAAACCAATCTGGTGGACATTTGTAATTTTTTTCGATCTTAGATCAAGTCCTTTAACCAACTAAAAGCCCCTGGTAGGCCGGCTATCGAAAACTAAAAGGTCCTGGATGCAATAGTCATGAGAAATCAATCGGGACAGCACAACTGAAATACTTAAAATCAAATTAAAGCATTTGAGAATTAATTTCAATGCTATATTTTATTGCAACCCATTCATTGTACCTGTTAAAAATCAAGATGCTGCATTTTGCAGATCCAAAAGGGAAACGAGGGAAGCCTGACTGGTCCAAAATAGAATTTAATTTTACATCAATGAAGTCTAGAAGTGATACAATGTAAAATATGGATCACAGTTCCTCTGGGTTTTTAGGATAGGGTTACATATAGTTTTAAACTTTTATCTAGCATATTAACTACTTGTTAATAGTCTTAAATGTGTGACTGAATACAGATATCAGGTTTTTATTTATTTTGATTTAAGTTTTTGTGTTCTTTGATCTTAGCCTGCATTTTGTAATAAATTTTGTATTTCTTTGAATAATTCCTTGAAATTATATTTAGTTGCATTTAATACATGTTTTCTTGGTGGGTGTGTCCAATAATTTTATTTTATTTTATTAGATCTAGTTATATATTACTACATATCTTTATAATTTAAAGTCTACGTCAACTTTTTTACATCCAGTTTTGTTATTAATTCCTTTTTAACAAATCCTAGTTGTTTTTGTCTTATGCCAATAAAGGTTTGTTGTGTCCCCTGACATGAGTACATTTGTTTCCCCATTTGCATCACCAGGTTCAGTGTAATGCCCCATTACCAGATTCAGTTCATGTAGTGCAGCAGTGAGTTTAAGCTTTGGAAAGATTTTCATAGGTTTTCCATAAATATCACATGATTTCTCATAAAATGGAAAAAAAAAAATATGGTACAATAAACACCTTCCTTATGAATCAAAGATCCAACATGTCAAAGCAAATTAAAATCATATTGCTCTCAGAAAGAATATATTTTTAGGTGATGTTTAATGGTAATTTGTTTTACAATGAACAAAATGCACCAGGAAAACCATAATCGCTGCTGTTGCACCATTGAATAATAATTTTTGGGAAACCAAAAAGAAGAAATCTATTGATCTTTGAAATTATCTCTCTTATGAATAAACTGCTGAAGAAAAATAAATCTTGTGATGTATGGTTGTTGATTTTCTGTGTTTTAATTCTACTGTTCATTAATTTTTTCCTATTGGACTTTTACTACTTTATTTTTAGAAGTAAGAATTTACTATTTAGAAGCAGCAATGCAAAGAAATATATTTCAAAAGAAAGCTATTGTGACTTTGTTTTGTTTTTTTTGCATTGGTTCAACTTGTGCATCTTTTAATATCTGCATGACCTGTCACCCCTACATTTACAAAAGTATTCTGTAGTATTTTAATGGTTTTAAAGTTTTAGATTTACCACACATTTGTAACTGCTGGAATTAATGTTCCTGCTCATGTGTCTTTTCTCTTCCTTTATAAGTCCCCATCCTTTCCGCCCACATAGGAAAAAGGTGTTCTGCCTTTCCAAGAGCTGCCCAACTGGATTTAAATTTAATGGCTATCAATCACTTTATTCTGTGGCCTGATTGCAAATTTTCATTGAACAAGTTGCCTCACTGGCCTAGTATTTAGTAGTGCAAGGACCATTTGCTAGAGGAGGTGGTTTTCTTAACATAAACCGATTATCCGGTGTAATTTGCATCTTGTTTAAATGCATCTACAAAAATTAGATGGTGCCTTTTCTCAAGGTCTAGATAACAATTCAAAACAACTTATTAAAGTAAACAGATCAAAAAGAAAAATGTATTTCTAATTAAATACTGTACTTCTATCTTCCATACTGAATGCTCTTTGATATTTAAGACTTAATTTGACTCAAAGCAGGCAGGATGTTGTGCCTCCAACTCTTCCTTTAATCTCTGGGACCTTGCTTTACAGTTCAAGCTGTTCTTTAATATAAAAATATAACATTGGACCAGTGAGCAGTAGTGAGATGCAGAATGCAACATTAGTATCTTATGTTTAAGATTAATCTGTGCATAGTATTTCCAGATTTATTGAGTAAAATCTAAACTGACTCCTTTTAAAGCTTCCCCTTTTTTTAATATGTTGCTCAACAACCATTTAAAGGCTGCAGTTATCCCTGTTGCTTAAGAGACTTTTATCACACATTTTTCTTTCAATCAACAGGCCTTAGAGCAACATATAGTGAACAATGCACCTCTATTGCAATTACTTTTTTGTGGTTTACCCTCATTGTGTATGGGGTTAGTCAATCTCCTTAGGACCTTTTTTTAAATTACCAGTAATCCAAAAGTTGCTTTAGACTGAAGGATCATTTAAAGCATTGGTCTTAAACTCACTTGCAACTTCTGGATGTGTGCATCATCCCAGTAGACTCCAATATGAGCTTTTCAGGACAGCTTGACTGCTGTTTTAAGTTAATCAAACTTTTTAGGTGTGCAAGTTAAGGGTGACATCTAAAAGTAGCAGGATACAGGACCTTGATGATTGGAGTTTGAGACTGAGGAAATCTTTAGAGTTGTTCTTGGTTATGCCACACCCTAATTGTTAAATAACCAAGTCACCTTTTTCAGAATTGTTCCTTATTTCTTAAACAGTGAATTTCAGGTTTTGACTATCTTTTAGCCACAGTGATCATTAAATAAAGCCTTAAGTTATTTCCCTCTGTGTGTAAAGGATCTAAAAGGATCAGAAGTCAGTTAAAATAACATGCCATAGGAGATAACATAATACAGAGGTGGTCCTTCACATCACCATCCCAAATCTTATAATTTATAAGTTTCACTTTATGAAATAAGGGGAAATATGCTGAAACATTTTTTTTCAAAAGCTATCTGTATGGAAAAAAGACCCAGACTCAGTTTCTGTAAAGTTTATTTTCAAAAACAAAGTAACATAATGATTCCTCTTTTGTTCTGCTTCTTATCCAATCAAACCTTTTTATTTTATACTTCAGAAACCAGATTTATCAATGCAGACATGGTAAAACACAAAGTGGTGTCTGTACTAAATAAATCATGGCTCTTCATGTAGTCCTGACCCAAATATCTGCAGCAAAATGCATTTTCTAAACGTCAATAAGAAATTGCATCATAGCAGAATTTTGTCATTTGGCCTGATTTAAGAGAAACTTAAATGACATACAACACTCCTAACACACCAAAGACAAATTCTACCCCAATCAAAGATAAAAACAGATTCTTGGTCTGCTTTATTGTAGTATATTAATGATATATTATAGTAAGAGTACGTTGGGACACTCATCACACACCGTTTTTTGGGTCATCTGGTAGCGCCTCGGTCTGAGCTGCATCGTCCTTCATCTCCTGTCTGCAGCTGCACTTCCTTTTACCAGGAGGCTCTTTGGCTACAGGTTTGTTCTGCACAACCTCTACTACTGTAAGTTCCCAGAGTACAACTCTTCCAGCGTAACCGCAAGGTCCACAACTATGTCATTCCCTCTAGGGAAATTCCTGTTCTCCTTTCCTCCAAATATGAAGCCAAAGTAGTATATTGTTGATATACAAAAGTATAGAACTGAATAATTAATTACTGTATTTTTGTTCTGAGTTTTTGGTTAGAAAGTGTTTGTCCAGAACCTCTCGTGACTCTTTTGCATACTGATTTGTGAAAACTCAATCAACCGTTTATAGGTCTGTGTTTGTCAGTTGTCAAGTATTTTCTCATGCGTGGAAAGGAACAACAAAGGTTTGACCAACATCACTTTGTCACAACAAAGTATAAATGGAGGTATTTCTCACTGCAACACACATTAGATGAGGAGGGCTGCCAGAATGCAATACCTTCATTTTGCTTTGGTGTTTCTGTTTGAAAATGGCCTGCATGTTTCATCTCAATGCACGGCTCAAGTCTCAGATTTTTACATGCCTGGGGATTTCTTGATAGGTGGACTTTTTGATATTCATTATGCCCAGGCAGACAATCACCATGTCCGACCCGAAGCACTTGATTGCTCAAGGTGAGTTAAATTTTTGCAGTGGATTATTCATTGGAAAGATGTAGAGAGAATAATGCAAATAAATACTAATTTGGAACTCAAACTTGAACTTAAATAATCTGTCTGGATACACAGTTGTAATCTTCTTTCTGTACGTTGCAAAGATTTGGGAATGGAATGAGAGCGGTGTCCTTCGGCTAAGAACAAAGTGTAATATTTTGATAAGGCTGGAGCCATGGATGACTCCTCCTCTGCAAACCTGTATGATGTCATGATATGAGGATGTGGCACACTAGAGATGTATAAAATGCTTTTCTAACTGGTTATCGGGGCCGACTTCACGAGATAAAAAAGAAATCACTGTGAGCAAATTCTCTGTCTTCAGGTGTATAAAACTCTGCTCACTTCAGAACCAACAACACAGCAAAAAATGCTTCAGGGTCACCTTCCCAACCTGGCAAACCCCAGGTCCAACACGCTCACCTTAAAGATTTCCCCCTTAAGCAAACAACAAAAACATTCAGAATTTAGAAATTAATTCATCCATGTGTTCATGCAGTATAATATTTAAATCTGTCTAAATTTAACCATTGTGTTTGTTTTCTAATGAAATAAAACAAATAAAAACCAGAAACCTTAAGTTATGTCTTGTAATCTAAACACCTACCAGTATACTTTGTACTAAATAAAGAAATAGAGGAAAAAAATATCAAGAAAGTAACCCTTTTTTAATTAGGTCCTTTACACTAACCCCATAACCTGTCATTTGTCAATTATCATTTTTAGTGGACCTGTTGCCGTTCAGTTTAGAATACTTTTGTACGAAATGTTCTTAAAGACCCTTTGGTAGTTTATTAGCCTATATGTTGTCACTACAGTTTGACATCAGTTTATGGCTGCAGTAACTCATCTTGGAAACAGTAAAAATAACTCACACTTGTGATATTTTTTCATTCATCTGGGTTATCTTTGTTCTTACTAAATAGTATTTGAGTATTATTTGGTCCAGGAGCCCTTTAATACTTCAATTATTAATGTTATTTCACTGCATATGGCTGCAATACTGTATGCTCATCCACACTCCCCAGTGGATGCTGGAAATCCAAATGATTGGAACTAATCTCTGTACAGGCTTTGTACTTTGTGGGCCTGGATTATTGATAACTGTTAAAGTGATTTAACAGTGACAGATCAGGATAATACATGTTATATCAGACAAAGATAACTTGAGTAAGCACAAATTGTTTACCACCCAAATCTTACCCCTGGCTTTATTACTCTTGGCAATCTATATATAAATGATCTGACTTTTTGTTTCCTTTTCCTCAGCCAACGTTTTAGTATCTCAAACTATCGGAGGTTTCAGCTGATGAGATTTGCTGTAGAGGAAATCAACAACTCAACGAGCCTGCTTCCAAATGTAACTCTGGGTTACGAGATGTTTGATCACTGCTCAGATACGCGTAGTTTCCCAGGGATTTTAAAACTCCTCTCAGTCAATGGTCAGATCCAGCCTTGGGCTGAACCATACAGAACACTCTCAAAAGTCATAGCCGTGGTCGGACCTTTCACAAGCACTCAGGCCTTGACTGTAGCTCCATTTTTCATGGTGGATCTCATTCCTATGGTACGTATTTATTAAATCACTACTACTCTATACCAAATAAGCATTTCAAATAGCATTTCTGATGAAGAAATAGCAATGAGGCATCATAAAAAGGTTACTGTTCTTTTCTTTTTTTATCTTTAACTAATAAGGATGAATTTTTTCTGCTGCTCTTCTTTGACAGGTTAATTATGGATCCTCATCCTCTGTTTTTTCAAAAAAAGCTAAATTCCCATCATTCCTACGAACAGTCCATCCCAACAGTGATGTTATTGAGGTGATTGTTACCATTTTGAAGCACTTCAAATGGCACTGGGTTGCTTTCCTTTACAATGCTGATGATTTTGGTTATGATGGCCTAAACATATTTAGAAATCAGATTACGGACACAGACATCTGCATTGCATACACAAGAGCGCTCATGACTGGCGAGAATTTTTCTAGAGTTTTTCAACAAATTGAAATGCAGCGCATTCATGTTATCATTGTTTTTACTGCGGAAATGGCTGCTGAAGCTCTGATTAAATCAGCTATAAAATCCAACATCACAAACAAGGTTTGGATTGCAAATGATGCATGGTCTTTGAACAAACGGCTGCTTAAAATGAAAGACATCAGAAATATTGGAACCATACTTGGTGTGGCTCAGCCGCTATTAACTATTCCTGGTTTTGTTGATTTCATCCATTCTATTGAGAGACAAAGTGAGTGTGGCCACAATGGACAGCAGATGCTTTGTAATCAGGTTTGCAACTGTACTGACTGGAGGGCAAAGGATGTTCTCGAGGCCGACCCGTCCTTCTCCTTCCCTGTTTATTCAGCTGTATATGCAATCGCTCATGCTTTGCACCACAGCTTACAGTGTGGAGAAAGTGGATGCAATAACATTACAGTATATCCAAATATGGTAAGTGTATCATTTAGTTATTTATGTTATGTTGCAATCATAAACTGTCATTTATTATGGTTTATCTAGGAAAATGAACAATAAGCAAGTTTTATTTTTTTATTTTTTATTATTATTTTTATTACTAGTTGTTCAAACATATATGGTATTGATATAGACATCAAAGGGCTTTACCAGGGCTTTTTGCAGATGGAAACATCTTTTACATGTAGCTATTGTAAGAAAGCTATAAAAAAAAAAAGAAAAAACTTTGTGAAAAGATCACCTACTAGGAAATTTCAGTTTATCCAGAAAGTAAAAGTTTAGACAGTTTTTCGGTGCTTTTATATTGTACCTGGGAGATTATGCATTTAGGGGACCAGGGAATGGGCTTGGACCATTTTGAGTTATTTCACTGCTATCAGTTACAGGTCCATATTCATTTCATATGAGAAACATCTGAATAGCTTTAAATCAAATTAAGGAACAATAATACCTTTGGTCAACCATTGCACTGCTTAGATACACTCTCATAACAGCAAGCAAGACATGTTTCACTGACTCTGTAAGTATTATTTGATTGATGGTTTGATAATAATTTATACACAGCCTATTCAGAAAATATGTAATGCAAAAGCAAGTTCTGAACTTGCTGCACTTTCAGGATTGATTATTTCTCAGGCTAAACGTCTCTGGGCTCAAACATGCCAACAATCCCAGAGCTAAATCTCCAAGCTGCTGGGAGAGTGTTGTAAAGGCCAAGTCCAAGCTCAAGATTTCATGAGAGCTGAGCAAATTAAGCTTTTCAATACTCTGAAAGGTAGTGGAGAAAAAAAAAATGTATTCTGACAAACCTTTATCTAAACTTTGTTTATCCAATTCAGGTTCTAGCAGAGCTACAGAAGTCCAATTTTACACTGCTAAACCGGACTATTCAGTTTGATAAAAATGGCGATCTCAAGTTCGGACTTTACTTTGTCGTGTTCTGGAACCATGTTGGTGATGCACAACAGATTGGATTTTATAAATTTTACCCAAAAGTCCACTACTACATCGACAGTGAGGAAATCATCTGGTACACAAATGGAGAAGTAAGGAGTCTCTGATGTGGATGGATGGATGGATGGATGGATGGATGGATGGATGGATGGATGGATGGATGGATGGATGGATGGATGGATGGATGGATGGATG